>NW_017306498.1:551314-563748 GCF_000935625.1 Nanorana parkeri
CTTTCTTTTGTTTTAATAATTATCTTTTCTGAAGTCTTCAGGCTGGTCACATGACATTGCAGGATTCTCTTCCTCTTGTCCTTTTCTCTGGTCTGAGTGTTTTTTTCAAATGCAGAAAACGCTTGGGCGCTGGTGCCGGTGTGATGATGTCAGCGCCACTCTCTGCACCAGTGCTCTGTAAATGGGCACTGTGGTGTTGCCCCCTCAAGAGGCGGGGCCATGACACCCAGCACTCACAATATGCGCTCAAACTTTCACTGGGTGTCATTTAATGGGAAGACTGAGGACATCTTGTGTAGAAGAATAGGAATAGTTCCAGATCAAAGGTGAGCATTACAGCTAGAGCTGCTTTTTTTAAAAAACACTGGGGGGACTTTTTTTTTTTAAATTACAAGTTTTGCCTGAAGATAATAACACAGTTACATAGTTAGTCAGGTTGAGACACAAGTACATCGAGTTCAACCTATACCTACCATTTAGGAATACATCCAGAGTTTTTTTTAAACAATTAACTGAGCTAGCTAGAACTAGCTCCTGGGAGAGTCTATTCCACATTTTCACAGCTCTAACTGTGAAGAATCCTTTCCATATGCAAAGGTTAAACCTCTTTTCCTCCAGACGCAAAGCGTGCCCCCTTATCCTTTGCAGTGACCTTAAAGTGAATAATTTGGCACTAAGCTCACCATATGGATCATTAATGAATGTATACATGGTGATCATGTCCCCCCTTAATCGCCTCTTCTCCAGAAAGAACAAATTCAGTTCAGATAATCTTTCTTCATAGCTGAGCTCCTCCGTGCCTAACATATTTAAGATTCTCTACATAGAAATGATCACTTCACTTGTTCCATTGTCCCTGTTAAAGACAATTCAAGGAAACCCATTCTGTGATCTTGATGTAGCCTGGACGTCTGGTGTGTCCCCACACTTTTAGGGGGCATGGGCTACCTCCAGGCATACATGTCTTCAATGTATTATACTGTATATTATATTATATATGTCCCAAGATGGAAGTTTTTATAAACTACAGTTAGGTACCACATCACTTCACAGAGGGTCCTTGATGAAGCAATGTGTATTCCAGAGATATTTTCAAACGTATGCAACAAAAACCTCTGTTTCCATTGAAAATTGTTGAAACAGCGTAGAATTTGTTTTTATTCTAGCTGGTATGAGTGTAGGGAAGTTTTTGTATTGCATTGTTCTGTAAAATGCTATTTCCATGTGCCCCTTATGTTTAAAAGCTAAGTTTAAATTGATTGGAGCGTTTGCCATTTTTGTTTGGATACAGAAAGTGTTAACACTAAAGACAGCCGGGCAATCCACAGTCAGTAGAGGTTTCCTTCAAGGGCTCATAGAGAAATGTTATGTGTACATATAATGAGCTTCAGTAGAAGTAGAAATTATTACTCACATTGCAAGTCTTTTTTTTCTTTCTTAGTTTTTTTCTTGCTCTGGTAATGTTATGGGCGGCTCTGAGTGCCTATAGTATAGTAGTAGTAATGTAGGGGAAATAAAGCGTGTACGCCTGTCTTTTACCTGGTCTGGCTAAATATTTGAGTCCCTATTGGACCTATTCGGGGCGCTTTGTATTATTTTCGTAGACACAGCAAAGCTATTTTCACATTTCAAGTTCAATGCAACATACAACCTCAGAGAATAAAAATATGTTTGAAGTAATATTGTTTAAAGCCGGTTGTCAGTTGGAAAATAATTATTAGATACAAAAATATTAATAAATATTCCAGAAATTCTCTAAAACGTCATAAATATATTTTTGATACACATGGCTACCAGTTGGATTTTTTTTTATTGGGAGGGAGGAAGGAAGGAATAAGAAAAGGGAGGAAAGCAGGTAGTAGGAGGAGAGAGAGAGAGAGAGAAAGGAAGGAAGGAAGGAAGGAAGGAAGGAAGGAAGGAAAGGGAGGCTGAGAGGAAGGAAGGAAGGAGAGGAAGGGAGTAAGGTAGGAAGGAACTAGGGAAGGAAGTAATAAGAGAGGAAGAAAGGAAAGATGGGAGAAGGGAAGAAGAAAGAAAACAGGAAAAGAAAGAAAAGAAACAGGAAGGAAAAATGGAAGGAATTATGATGCACACTATCATTTTTCTGCAGTATTACATTGGAAAAAATCTATGTAGATAGCAGAGTTCATTGAAAAAAAATCCAATCTTTTGTTTTTCACAACGTTGTATAAATATCTTTGTTTTAGATCCATGAGGCGATGAAACCCATATCAAGCGGACTCCATTCTCTTATGCACAGTTAACCTCAGATGGATGCATATGCACCTGTAATGGTCTACTTGACCATAACTGGCATCCTGCAGAGAGCACTGCGTCCTTGCTACTCTGCGACAGCTCCACTTATGAATGGATTCAGAGTAAGTCTGGGCAATTCAGGCCAGGGAAGAATGATGTGTTACCATTAACATGTCAGATGTCAAACTATAAAAGCAAATGCTCAGTTTTTCTCTGAGAGAAATAGTCAAACTTGATGATAACAATGCACCACGGAACACATTTTTTTTTCTATTGTTGATTCTAGTTTTTCTCATGCTGCTCTGCTTTAAATGATTCAGGCTTTTGAATATTTCTCTTCTTATTTTTTACCATTATTTACAAGATTTCCAGTCTTGGTGGCCTGTGTGTTGATTTATAGCATAAAAAGAAAAAAAATCCTTTACGCTGGCCTATTCACACAGCAAAAGCATGCATGGCTGATGTGAGTTCTAAAAGAAGCAGACACAGAATGAACAAGGTGTTACAAATCTGATCCCACTACAGCTCACACGCTGCATAAACTTTTTTTTTCTATAGACTGTAAAGTCCTACTGCTGTTTTTACTGTAAAGCACTTACAATTATGGATGAGCAAAACTGAGACTTTTTACTGCATATTTCGGCCTTTTGGCTCAAATGCATTGGAGTCAATCAGGAAAGCAAAATTAATTTTTTTCATGTAGATTTTAACTTGAATTTCATGTAGATTTGAAAATCTAGAATTTAAAAATGTACATTTTACTTTTTGTCTTGCTCCTGAAAAATAGAGAACTTCCCGGTATGTTAGTGTGCCTAGGCCCTCCTGTACCTGCAGCCTCATTGCTGTATATCTGCAGTGTTAGATCTAAAGGTGCCCACACACCTTGCGATAATCATACGATAATCGTGGGAAATCCCGCGATCGTAAGATTATCACAAGGTGTGTGGAAGGCGTGCGACCTCGGCTACTGTAAGGTCGCAAGACTTTTACCTTAGGAACATTTTTCGAAAACCCGCCGAGAATCGTACGATTGTCGGCAGATGTGTGGCATGTTCGTAAGATAAAGGCCGCATGGGCCGGTGTGCGCAAGCGGTCATCGGAAGCCCGCCCCTCAGGGGGGAGGGCTTGCGTTCATAGCAAGTACGATGTCTGTCCAAGATAGGCAGATCGTACGTTTTTTTAATTACCTTACAGCCATCGCAAGACAAAAGTCTTGCGATGGTTGTAAGGTGTGTGCCCAGCATTAGGCACTCCTACCTCTGACTGCCAGTCTCAGGAGAGAGATTTGGTGATGCCACAGCTGTGCTAGTCGCTGTTTTCTTTGCTGGACACTTTGATATTAGGAAGATATTAGGGCCTTAAAGTACAAGTTTAGGTTTAAATTAACTAATGTAAGCCTATCCCCCTGGCCCTCCTGAGCCAAATTGCACTAAGATTCTTCCCTCCTCCCTTCCAACTGCTTACTAACCTCCATATCAGATTGATGGCTGGCTCTGGGGATTACATGCCATTGAACAAAACAATATTGAGCACTGGCCACCCTTGCACAAGAGTCCTCCTAGACCTGAATAAAGCCATATATCAAGCTTTTCAACTCAAGTCTGGCCAGTACTGCATAGGATTTCTTTGCAGAAAAGGTTAAAATCAGAGCAGGCCATTACCTTTATTGGGGGTAATTAAGCACAAGAGGGGGGTATTAGTGCAGTTTGGCTCAGTAGGACTATTGGTGGGGTGGTTTAGTGTTAGTTTGTGCTTTAAAATCTATTCTGCTTGCAGTTAAACCAATCTACAGCTGTGATGCTGTCTACTAGATTTTATTTGACTGTTTTTATTTCTTTTTAAGTAAAGATGAACAACACATGCCATTCAAGTTCCAAGAGCACACCAGGTAAAAATTAGCATTCAACGTGATTTATTTTCCCTACACTTGTAATTCAGCTCCCCTACAAGAGCCCTTTGAGTCAATGGGCTATGATATCCTACAGCTGTTCCTTTCGCATTGGACTTTAAAAACAGCCACAATTTTCTTATATATCAGATTTGTTTAAATGACAGAGTTAAACTTCCACTCTTTCAGTTCCAACGAATCACTTTAGAGAGAGCTTCAGCTCTCAGGTTGGTTGCAATGCAGGCATAGACATCACAGATGGATGAAAATTTGCAGTCTATGTAATTGAGACTGTGAATTGCATTGGAACATTTACATAGAAAACACTGATCTGAACCTCTTACACAAGCATGGGTACTTATGATCGCCAAGCAGGAGCTCAAGATCCTTCAGAAAAACTTCATAAAAGTCAACAGATTAACAGGAATAAAGCGCAGGGAAAGGAAACGAAATTACTTCCAAAATGGCACTTTTTTCCCCATCTAAGCGAGGGCATCTCCAGTGCTAAAACAGAATGTTAATTGAAATCAAACTGTGCCAACAGGAACATTGGAAAGAGACCAGTCAGGATTAGACTAATTAAGATATCCATAAAGAAGAAATAATTAAACAGGTTGAATTGCCTTAAAGAGGAATTTGCAAAGAAACTGAAACAAAACAAATGGTCTTGCCGTCTTGGCGTCTCAGTGGGCTTGATCCCCGTAACTTCTCCTCTGAAGGACAAAGAAAAAGATCTTTTCAAAGGCGCTTGGAAGGAATATCTTCAGCATCCTTGCTATTTAAAAGACAAGACACTTTGTAGTATAAGCTAACCTCCCTAAACAAACAATCTGTCTTATAGCCTCCCATGAGAAGCATGTTGATTGATATTTACTTAGCTGTCCCAATACCTGTAGGACAAAAGGTTAGTGGACTCTCACTATGCCTAATCACCACAGTCTATAGTCCTCTGCTTAAAGGGAAACTATAATCTTTTGACTGTCTTTTCAGTAATGTGTGAAAGCATCTGGCCTAATGTAGATAATCAAACTGAGGATTGTTAACATTTTAAAAACATTGTATTTATTTGTAGTTTTCAATTATAAATGTACATGGGGGGCAGCAAAATTTACTCAATAGAGGATCGACTTTTTAGTAGTGCTACGCAATGCTTCTCTGCTCCCCCTCAGTGCAAGTCTACAGCTTCGGTCTCAGTTTATTGCAAACATCTAATGGTAGGTCCACTTTAATGATTACAGACAAAAGCTCTCTATAGGGCTGAGCGAGCTTTTGTCTGCAATCATTTAAGTGGACCTACCATCAGATATATTTTTACATGTTAAGTGCATGCATGCTCAGTAATGTGTTTAATACCTCTCACAGAGATCACAGGAAGCCCCTTGACTATGCCTTCATCTGCTTTTCTCTCTAGAAGGGTGGAGTCATCTTTGTTCAAGCATAATTTCTATTTCTTGGATTGAGATGCTGGTTTAGAGATTAAACAATTATGTAGATCATGGTGGCTGTGCAATTCTTGGCTGTGTTCAAAAAATACCTGACACATATATTTGTTCCTTACATATTTAAGCTGTGCCGTAGCTGTAAGGACTGTGGAGCAGTTCATTCCCAAAGTTCACAGCAGAAACACATTAGTCCTCCAAGTCCTTCTCTCGGCTTCTCCCTTCTCCCCCTTCCCATCAGTGACACAGCAGCTCAACTACCCCCTGCTGCTCCCCCCAGCAGTGACTCAGCAGCTCAGCTACCCCTGCTGCTCCCCCCATCAGTGACTCAGCAGCTCAGCTATCCCTGCTGCTTGCCCCAGCAGTGACTCAGCAGCTCCGTTACCCCTGCTGCTCCCCCCATCAGTGACTCAGCAGCTCAGCTACCCCTGCTGCTCCCCCCATCAGTAACTCAGCAGCTCAGCTACCCCTGCTGCTCCCCCCATCAGTGACTCAGCAGCTCAGTTACCCCTGCTGCTTGCCCCAGCAGTGACTCAGCAGCTCAGTTACCCCTGCTGCTCCCCCCAGCAGTGACTCAGTATCTGAGCTACCTCTTTTGCCTCTCCCAGAGGTGACTCAGCAGCTCAGCTACCTCTGTCGCCTCTCCCAGAAGTGACTCAGCAGCTCAGCTACCCCTGTTGCTCCCCCCAGCAGTGACTAAGCAGCTCAGCTACCCCTGTTGCTCCCCCCAGCATTGACTCAGCAGCTCATCTACCCCTCTTGCTCCCCCCAGCATTGACTCAGCAGCTCAGCTACCCCTGTCACCTCTCCCAGAAGTGACTCAGTAGCTTTTCCACCATCTAATCTCCAATGTAAACACATAGCAGAAACTCGGGGAGGGGAGGCAAGGGGAGCTAAGCCACTTATTATTATCATTATTATTATTATTATACATGATTTATATAGTGCCAACAGTTTGTGCAGCGCTTTACAATATAATATCCAATACACACTTACAGAATGACTTTAAAAAACTTTAGTGCTTCTGTTCTGAATTTTAAAGATGAACTGTTCCACAGTGCCTGCAGCTACAACAGTAAGTAAGGGCTTGCATTAAAGGTCATTGACTACTTGTTGTGAATATGTCAATCTTTGAATTCCCAAAGCCAGGCCACAGGGATAATTTCAGCAAAAATTTCCAGGGCACTGACTGATTTCTCTTTACGGGATGGTGGAAACTCAGAACAATTGGTGTGATAAATACAGGGCAGCAGTGAGAAGGTTGATGGGAATGACCAGTTACCATGTTTCTTCAGCATTAATTCTCTGTTTAGTTCAGCCCTTACAACGTTTTACCAGTCTCCTCTGCAGTGCAAACCTGACAATTAAATCAATACACATTGCTCACTAATACCTTAATCGATAGACATAATAAAAGCAATTAGTATAGGAAATATAAAGCTATGCCTGCTATTTAAAAAAAAAACCATATTACAAAAAAAATAATTAACAATTAGGTTACATTGTAATATCAATTTGAACACTTTAAAGATAATTATTCTAAAGTTCTAAGATGTTTAACCATTTCTGATTTACATTGCGTAGAATAAAAAAAAGTATTAACCAGCACATTATTCCCGCCCACACTCCCTTTAAACAAAACTAGACATTTCTATTATAAGTAATTATAACCTTTCTTTCATAATTGTGCCTCTATAAAGAGATGAGCCATTGTAATAAATAATTAGCACATGTCACTCAAGCCATCATAGGGATTTCACGCAAGATTGAGCAAGAACTGTACGAGGACATGTGACCAATATTTCTTTGAAATGATGTTTGAAGAAAATTATGAGTTGGCAACAGGTGCCTCTCAAACAAGTTATTAATGGTGAAAACATAATATTTAGGAGAAAAACGGCGTAAACAGAGGAAAGAAAAAAATTACACTGTACGTTTGATGGTGTGACCTCTCCAAGGGACCAGATAGCAAAACGTGGCTTGTTTACAGATTTGTATTATTTGAGAATGTTGTGGTGTGTTAAGGTTTGATTTTGCTTAACCCATCCAGTGCTGGAGACAAGAGAGTCGTTTTTTTTTGTTCAAATTTGCAAGGTTTGTACTTTTATAGGATCAGAAATCTGCAGAATTTTTATATTCAGTCTAGTGGCTTAGGAATAGGGCATGCAAAGACCTGGGGGTCTCTCTATTTATTTGAAGTGCTCCCTTCCACCACACTAACCCAGATACACCTGGGGGTAACCTCGGTACCCTCTCTTCTAGGGCAAGCACCATCAGATACAGTTGCCTCTTTGTTAACAGAGCAACTATGCACTCCCATTATTTTCTGATTGGCTAACTCAGCTTTCAGTTGATGTAAAGGCGTGCCAGCTACACATCCTCTTGCTGGAGGAGTAAGGCTAGGTTCACACCTGCACTGTACCGCAAGACACCCGGGACGCATTTTCGGCTGCGAGTGTCCCGCGTTTTCCTGGTGCGTCTGTTTGTGGTTGACGCACGGAAAAAATGTGCACTTTAACGGCCATCTTTGGGGTGCAATTAATAACTAATGTTGCATGTTTTTGACGTTTTGCATGAATGTGCGCCAAAGAGTATGCTATTATATTAAATGCCTATGCTCCTCGGCTCCAAGCATTACTGCTCCCACATGCTTCATACACTGGCTTCTTTGACCACAGTGGTTGCTCTTTAAATCAGTCTGTTTATGAGCGGGAACATCTGCTTTTACTGGTACTCTTTATTTTCTCATCAGATACTGCGCTTTCAGACACCAACCTGTTTTTTTTTAAAATTTCTCTGAAATTTCAAGCAATTTGGGAGAATTTGTTGCAATTCTTGTATTTTAGTTAAATGCATTAGAGTCAAAGTAAAATGGCCTTTAAATGGTTCCCGGTGGTTATGGAAGCTCCTTTCAAATAGCCTGGACCTGTTTTTGTGCCAAAAATAACCCCTATTTCAAAAAACAAAATTCACAGAAAGGAAAAAAAAAAAAAAAAGTAAAATAAAACACTTCCACTGACGTTCGAGTTTGTCGTAAAGTTTAATTTGGTCTAAGATTAGGTAGTTAGGTCAAATGAGTCACCAAATCAGGTGATGGGAGTCTAAAAGTCTTTAATTAAATGCCTGATGACAACCGGAATACAGATACAGCCAGCACATTTCAGGAGCCAAAAAACAACTTCATCAGGACTGACAGACAGCACGACTATGGATGGACCTAAACAGCTGAAAGCAGAATTGTAATGAAATGGACTGGGCAGCTGGTCAGTATTGCATTGCCGATTAATGCAATACCACCTGCTCTGCATCATTTAGGGAGACCAGGAGTTTAAGGACTCCTGTCCTGTCCTGCCCCTAATGTCCTCACACTGTGACTGGCAGGTCAAGAGTTTCCGGCTCTGTCGTGGCCCTCCACGCCTAAATGAGCTCCAGCCTCAGTATGAGCTCACAATTAAGGCCCTTCACTGCAATTCCCATGGCATGATGGGAATCACAGTTTAACATAGCAGTGCTGTGAAAAGATATCCTCCTCCATTTCACCTCCTGCCGAGACAAGCTGCGCTAATGATCTCACAGATTTTCCATTTTAATCATCAACTAAAAGGAGATATTGCTTTGCAAATGATCAACTTTTATATTAATGTAGGTGACGACGTCACTATTAGGTGATTTGTATGTGCATCACGGAGTTCAGCTCTACCAGTACTATAATATCTGTAAAAAATAAATCAAGGCAACAGGACTTGCTGTATTTTTCTTGAAGACGTTGCATTGGTCATCCGACTATCTTTCTCAATTCATAATTCAGAAGTGAAGTTAGTCAGATGACCAGCAAAACATCTTCAAGAAAAAAATACAGCAAGTCCTGTTGCCTTGGCTTATTTTTTTACAGATACACCATGACCTGGATGAATGAGAACCTTCTAGACATAGTACTATAATGTTTAGATCTCTTCAAATTCCCCAAATTTTACCGCAGTTTTTTTTTTTTTGCTTCTCATTTGGCAAACCAGACAAGACGGGAGCAGCTGAAAGCACTTTTGGGGCCTATCATTTGAGCAAGCCAGGACTCGCTGAAGTCCGTTTAAAGATATTACCGCATAATTCTAAGACAAATAATCACTTGCCAGATTAAATATAGTTGTCGTGCGATTCCACATTTTCCTGTCAGGTTGTTTAAACTACACTGAAGGTCTTTAATGCGTTGTGTGACTCGGAGGATGTCAAAACACTTATTGGCTGTTCTAAGCAAATTGTTTTGAAAACTCAATCACAACAAACTCATGCAAATTTCAGAAGTTAAGTGATTAAAGATGGGGAAAGGCCGGGCATAACACATGACGACGGAAGACGCGGCATGGCACGGCTGAGCAGCCCGCCAAGAGACGTGCGAGAAGTAAAAACATTCCTCTCTTAAGATGGCCACGAAATTCCATCAAAACCGATCAATCAAGTGTGTAAAGTGTTGAAATGATTTGAAGAATCCAACTTTTCCTGTCAAGAAATCCCCTGAATTGTGCCATAAGAGCTCTCTCTCTTTAGATTCTCTTCCATACCATATGGCCTGTGTTTTTCTCTTACCAGCTTTGCTTACATTATGAAACGGGAGAGAACAGCCAATCTGCACACTTTTCAAATGTCACTCAAGAAGCCGGTTAAAAGCATAACATGTTGGGCAGGGAAAAAAAAAGGCAGGCGGCCGTGAATAACTGAGCACATTTGATCTGTAATTTTCATATGTGTGGGGCAACAAAATTTAAAGGAAAACTCCAGGCAAATAGCTAAATAGATAAAATACATATAATGGAGCTGTATAACATGCCAAAGGATTTTTATTTCTGTCCATCCAATACTAAGACTTACAGAGCAACATCACACAGCACAGGACGGAAGACCTGATTTCAGTCTATTGCTGTTCAGTAGCACTTATAGGTCTTGCTCCATCCTATAAATGGACACTGCAGGAAATGCAGCCGCCTGATCAGTCTATGGGGTTGATTTACTAACCTTATAAACACACCACGAACATGTATACACCTCTGTAGTGTGTTCCCTCCCAGCATGATCTATGGGTGGAATCTAAACACCTTTGTAGTGTGTACACACCCAGCAGGTGTGTTATGCAAAGCCAAGCATGAATTGCAAGGTGATGTTGTGTAAATTAGCTCTATGTTGTGTTGCTTGCGTTGATGAATGCAGGAATGTAAATGCATGAGCTAACCATTTTTGTCTAAACTGTGAAGCAGCATTATATATGTATCATGTGCATGATTTTTCCATATATGGCATTAGTGGAAATATGCTTTTAGAGACTTTTTGGTTGATAAATACGTTTTGCTGTGTGAAAATCACACACACCTGGTGCGTGTGTGTGACACATTGGGCTCTTCCACTTTGTGGTTTGGTGGCCATTTGTATTTCTATAATTTGCTTCTGGATGCCTATCGAGGAAGGCCTGTGTATTTTGGTGCTGGATTACCAGAACAAGTGAGCTTGGCAAGGCAATTTGAACCATTGGAATAAGCATTGAATTCAGCGCCTTCTTAATGTGTTTATCTGAAGTCAATATCTCTATCAGTCTACTTTCTCCACCTATAGGCATGTTCCTTGTTAGCCCATAAACACTGCAGTACAACTGACTTGTGCTGCTTCTCCCTCTCCCTTTGCTGTTAATTATTTAATTAATTTGCATCTTCTATATATGTCTGGCCTTAAGCTTTAAAGGAGAACACCAGCTTGGCCATTTTCCTGTTTTATTTTTCTTATTTTTTTTATTTACAGGTTTACAAACTATTCTTTTAAGTTTTGTATCACTTGCATTTAATATTTATTTCCTTTCATCTCTTTCTTTACTATGATCTTCCATTTTTTGTTCCTGTTCTTTCTCTGTTCCCCTTATCATGTCTCTGTCCACAGTGGGCAACTAATGATTTTATGAGACAGCCGTAGTCAGAGCGGTTAGTTGATCTGCAGGCCTTGGGTTTAAAGCCCATTCGGGGCAATCCAACAGATTTGCCTTAATCTCCCCATCTTTTCTCAATAAATACTTACCATTCCTTTATTCCTCAGCAACCAGAAGCCAATGCAAATACCCAGTACAGCAGGGTATGAAGGAGCATGTCACTCACTCCATGTCGCAGTGCTGGGCCATTCACCACTGTCATACTGGGAGTCCATAGTCCTGTGTAATCTATAAATCCGGTTTAGGTATCTTACACAGGACTTTTGCTCTTGCTATTTAAACAAGGTTTTTTCTTTTGCTTGATATTCATCCTATATCCTACCTATTAATGTGTACTAGTGCAGAGATTTCCTGACATGAATAGAACGTTAATTTTTTATGACCTGGTGACTACTATATATCTTCATATGCACAGCTCTGTTTTCCCTGTGGTTCTTTGTATTCTTGTCAATAAAATGCTTTGAAGATACAATATTTGTCTTACAAATAAATATTTAAAGCAATCCTAAAGTCTAATTGTAAACAATGTGTGTTAACATACGTGGCTTCACAACATGTTCAAAAATTTACATGTAGAAAAATCATACATTTTAAGTTATATATATATATATATACACATAAATATGTATATGTATATATATATTAGGGGTGCGGAAATTAACGATTAATCCGTCGATTAATCGTTAATTTCTTTGATCGATCAGAATTATTTTGATCGATCAAAGTTACTCACCTCTCCGCCGGCTTCCTTGTCTTCCGTCGAAGATCCGGTGACGTCACCTGACTCCTCCCCCCTTCCCCGAGTGGCTCTGTCGGCTAACGAAGGGAAGGTGGGAGGAGTCGGGTGATGTAGTTGTCCGTGATGGGTAAAGAAGGGAAGGAGGGAGGA
>NW_017306498.1:563965-573983 GCF_000935625.1 Nanorana parkeri
TATATATATATATATATATATTGTCACAAGGTGCCAAACAGCTCTCTGCCTTTCAGATGCATTTTGGGAGATTGGTGTTATCAGGCTTTCACCCCCTAAACCAGCCTTCATGGTTCTGTACAACTCTACTGTTTCTCCAGTGGTTGCCAGGAGCTCCTTGACTAACCACTAATGTAACCACTAAGATAAAGGTCATTCTTCCTCCATTGATCTAATAGTGTGAGGGACTTTGTCCCACATACCATAGATATGATATAGATATGGTCCTTCTCTGCTGAGCACCACTGTAAGGGGGGCATTTCCCCACTGGCAAACAATGTAATGGGGCACTTCCCACTGATCACCAATGTAAGAGGAGCCTTCACCACTGATTCTTCCTTTAACAGTCCATCATTGTGAGGGGTCCCTTGTTCTACTGACTATAAATGTAGGAGACCCTTTTCTGTTGGCCAGCAATGAAAGGGGGTCCTTCCTTACTGACCACTAATGTAAGAGAGCATTTATTCCCTGACCATTAATGAAAAACTCATTCTTCCTTCCTTCCACCAATGTGAGGGCCTTTGTTCCTGAACCATAGATGTAAGGGTCCCTTCTCTTCTGAGCACTAAAGTAAGGAAGTCCTTCTCCACTGTGCTGTATTAATTTGCAGTCTCTAATATGAACCCCCGAATTCTGACATTCCTGAAAATGTTGTCTTTGCCCTACCCCCTCCACAATATCATATTGATTGAGACCACAGCTGATATAGAACAATGCACTACATTGTGATAGGCTTTCAACCTATTTACTGTGATATGTAAGGCAGACGTGTAGCATATCATTAAATATGTAATGAAAAGACAGTAAACTCCCCATTATCTGGCATTCAAGCAACCGGCACTCTCAAGTAAGCGGCAAAAAAAAAAAACGAGGGCATAATATGTCCTCGATTTTTTTTCTTTTTGCCGATGGCTTAATGCACACTAAGAAATTACCGGTTGCTTGGTGCACACTAAAAAAATTATTTTGTTGCTAACGAAACTCTTTGTTTACATCTTGCTACTGGCAGGCCAGCCTGCTGTTGGCTATTTCAAATTTCAATAGCCAATAGTAGCCTGGCTCTTGTTTACGGCTCTTTACTTACACCTACTGGCTGCGGAATCTAGCCAGCAGGTGAATGAGGCCACGGGGGGTGGTGGTGGTGGTGAGGGGGGGTTGGTGGGGACATGCTTGAGAGTTACTATTAACCAGAAACTACAGTTATCCAGCATCTATCGATCCCTGTGCATGCCAGACAACTGGTAGTTTGCTGTACATGGGTTGACATTGCTCCCATCTTGAAAATATGGGTTGCCTCATTGTTGATTTAAAGGATTCATCACTTTCTCAGTCACTAACCTGGTATGGCTATGCACATTGAGGGTTATGACTTTCTCTGACCTCACCAGCATCATGCTTGTTCTTGGCTAGAGAAAACCAGAGAACTAGCATTTTCATTTTCAAGAGTTGCAGGCTCTGTATTTCCAACAGTACAGGTTTCCTTAATAGTATATCAAAACACAAAACCTTTTTTCAGTTTTGGATGAAGCAGGAAGGGTTTATATCTTCTGTCAGGTTTTTATTGTTGTATGTCCCCACTGGGGATATTCGCTTTCTCTATGTGTCCCGGTGACCACTGTCGCTGCCACAGAAAGTGATGGAAAATACAAAATGTTAAAGAGCAGGAGGTGAGTGAACTTTTCCAATGGGGATACCTGTTCTGGAGATATTTAGCTAAAAATGATAGCAAAAATAAATAAATAAAAATTTAGGTTTTAACCTTTCCCTACTGTATCCAAATAGGTTTTGGCTTTAAATACACTTTAAGGACTTTTTTTTCAAGATGGATAGCATAGCATATGAAGGCTAAATCTACATGAGCTGCCTGCCCTACAGCATGTAGAAAAAAATTTGAATATTAAAATGGGCTCATATACACGGCAGAGGATAAAGGAAAATATCAAGAAGTTTACAACTGGATTAGCTTTATCTGCTGGTAAGAAACACATTTACAATAATTAAAAATAACAAGCATGCAAAAAGTAAACTGCAAAAGAGAAAAGCGACAGAAGCCTTTTAAGTCCTCTCCTGCTTGTCAATTACTGATCGCAGCTACTGACAATTTTGCTCCTGGTAATGATATAAAGTGACAAGCGATGACAGAAGGAGGAGACATCCCTAAGCTACAGTCTGCAATATAGACTAAAGACACAACCCCCTCAAAAAAACAAAAAAACAAACTAATAAAATTAAATAGGAACAAGAGCTGAATTTCCCGGCATAGTGACCAATTGAGTTTCAACATTAATTTTCTGAGGAAAAAGAAAAGAATGAGATAGGTCACTATGAACAATGTTTGTGCTTTTGTTACCATTTTCATTTCTCCGGGGTTTATAAGTAGCCTTTTTGAGTGACAAAGAAGACAGCCGGTCGCATGAAGGGCAGGAATGAGCCAAGTGGCTTTGTTGATCAACAAAACCATGTCAATGGTAGCTGCCACTCTATGTCTTTCTAGGCACACTCGATGTGCAGCTGGAAAGAAAAACTTTGCTTAAAGGAGAACTATGACGTGAGTGATTTCCACTCATCCTCATAGTTAGAGCCGACCTGTGGAAAAAGAAGCTGTCACAGGTCGGCTCTATTGATCAGGAAGTGAGCAAAAACATGCACCGATCCGCTTACAAACCCGATCGTCTTGCTGCAGAGAGTGGTCACTGTCACTCACCACTCCCTGTAGTGATTCCCCCCTCCCCGCTCCGATCCCACAGCGCTGATTAGAGGAGCGAACGGAGGAGGGGGCAGGCACAGCTGGCTCTGCCTCTAGATAGGCAAAGCCAGCTGTCACTCACACAGTTGTGTGGATCCAGACAGTATTCTGATATCCAGATCAGTCCCGACTGCAGCGTTCTCAGTATATCGCGGGCAATAGCCTGCTATATACTGAGTTTTGGGTCACGGGAGGAGGTTAGTATATTTCCTTCCGTGACCCTAAAGAGAACTATGGGGGAAAACACTTACGCCATAGTTCTCTATTAAGAGTCACTGTAAAAAAAAAAAAGATAATTAAAAAAAAATGTGAAGGAGCTTCCTTAACCTCTTTGGCGGTAATCCCGAGTCTGGCTCGGGGGGGGATTTTCAATGCTAGGAGCGGTAACCCCAAGCCAAACCTTTGACCCCTGTCACTAAAAATCACTTTAGCATGCAGCTCTGCATGCTGATATGAAATGATCTTGCATTCATTAGTTAAACAAACATATATTTTTTTTTAACTTATAAATATTGCTTTTCCACTTCCTGGTCCTCTTGGCATTAGTGATTTAATCTGTGCCCAAGCTTTGCATCCTGGGAAGGTTACATCAGCAGAGCATTGCTGGGAAATCTCATCTGTAATCTCACGAAAGGCCTTTTCCTCCCCTGAGATGATGTGCATGATCACATGTGCCACAGTTCCAGGAAGTAAAGGGAGATGTATTAATCTGCCCTTAGTAAAAATGGTCACTGTGAGAAGACTGGGGAGGGAAAGAAAATTAAGGTATGCAAAGAATAAAAAGCCGGCAATTATATAGAAGTACGTGTTTGTAGATTGACATCACTAAATATTTCTAAAGGTGTATTTGTTACCATTTCAAAGATATGGGTAACGTTCCTCTTTAACCCTCAGGAGCCATTTAAAGCCCATTGCCCCCCCTAAAAACCACAACAAACCTCTTAATTGTTCCTTCCACATTGACTTCAATGAAGTTCTCCAAATGGACTATTGTAACTCCCTCCTCATTGGCCTTTCACTACACAGGATATCCCCCCTTCAGTCTATCATGAATGCAGCTGCCAGACTCATTCACCTTACCAACCGCTCAGTGTCTGCATCCCCCCTCTGCCAATCCCTCCCCTGTCTTCCACTCGCCCAGAGGATAAAATTCAAAATACTAACAGTCACCTATAAAGCCATCCACAACTCCGCCCCCGGATATATCTCAGACCTTGTCTCAAAGTATCACCCTAACCGTCCCCTCCGCTCATCCATTGACCTCCTGCTTTCCAGCTCCCTTGTCCACTCCTCCCATACTCGCCTCCAGGACTTCTCTAGAGTCTCTCCCATCCTCTGGAACTCTTTACCCCAACCTGTCCGTCTATCTCCCACCTTGACTGCCTTTAGGCGTTCCATAAAAACTCATCTCTATAGGGAAGCCTATCCCACCTCAACCTAACCACTGAACCTTCACATTCTCACATAATTCATTCCCACAGCTACCACAGCTACCTCATGTATCATTTCCCCCTCCTCTTTTAGATTGTAAGCCCTCAGGGGCAGGGCCCTCCTTACCATCTTGTCTTGAATTGTATTGTAACTGTAATGTCTTTCTTATATTGTAAAGTGCTACGCAAACTGTTGGCGCTATATAAATACTATGTAATAATAATAATAATAATGGGGACATTTTGCCAAATGTTCTGATTGCCAAAGCAAAATCATTCAATTTCACTAACCCATAGCGTGGAGCAGAAAAACGTCTTCCCAGGTCTAAAATACATATCAACATGTTAGAGTTACAAAAGAAAAAAAAAAAAGAAAAAAAATCTGATTTGTTGTGGAATTTGTCCATCCCTATTCTGCCTCCTGAAATTCTGTAAAGCAAAAATTATCACAATTTAACCAGTTGATATTCGCGGTGTTAATTAGAGCTTTCTTTTGGTGGTATTTATTCACCACTGGGGTTTTTTATTTTTTTACTATATTAAGGAAAAATCAAAGCAAAATAAAACAAAAAAAAAACTCTAACTGGTGTGTTCTCCTTGGATATGAAATAATAAAAATAAATAGAAATAAAAAAAGATACAAAAGCTTTTCCCCTTCGGTTATTTATGACAAACAGGCTTACAGCGAGTTCTGTATTGAAATGGCTCCTACCTTCTCTTCCAACTGATCAGTGTTAAGAAATAAAATCGCTAGCCTAATTTTTTCCACTAATCCGTTAGCCTTTTATAAACAAGAAATGACAGAAAACAGGAAGCGAACATGGCAGCCCAAAGTTTAAGTATTACCAGTGTGCTATCGACGATTACAGTTGACAACTTAATTACATTTTATTTATGAGCCATATAGGTGGTTCTCATTTGAGATCAGGACTTTGCTTGGTAATGTAATAACCACAGGTTGCAAGAGGCTAAACTGAGACCCATAAAGAAGAATTAGACACTCAACTAGTAGGGAATCCTTATAAAAGCACTGAGTGGAACCGACAAGTTAAAATGTGTTCAAATAAATACACAGGCTTGTCTTCCACAGTGCAAACAGACGTGAAAAGGATAATTGCCTACGGGTCTGATTTATGAAGACTTGAAATCAGAACAAAAAAAAATAAAAATAAAGGTGTTGCCTATATCAGCCAATGGGTTCTCAGATTTCCTTCGCTGCACAAATAGAATGGAACATTAAATACGATTGGTCACTTGTAAGGGCCAACAGGCTTATTTTATGCCCCCATGTTGTCATCAGCAACCTTTATATAATTAGTGAATTGCATATTTTAATCACTTTTTATATTATTTAAATGTTACTCTCCGTTAAAATATAAATAATAATATATGGATATTATGGAATTATCTAGGTATTAATCATTTTTGGGCTCTGTATCGTATTGTTACCCAAAAGAAAAGTAGTTTTCAGGTTTTATCAAGAGGACCCTCTAACTCTGAAACCTTTGATAATAAATTAAGTTAAGCTAATTGATGTGCCTACCAATTCTTCATGTTCCCTGCATACCAAACAATGCAATTCCATCCGACTTGAAGACTCTGACAAACAGTTTGTTCATTTTAGATGATGTTAGCCCGTGGTGCTGAAAATAAAAGCCAAAGTTGTAAAATTTAGTTTGCTATTCCTAACACTAAAATAGCCCCTTATTTTAACTCTCCGTTGACCGAACCGTAACTGTTACTTCTCTTATTTTGTAAATGTTTTCCCTTTTTGTCTAATAATTATAACATTGAAAGTGTTTCATTATATCTATTTAATAAGTGCAAAATAGAAATCTTATAAGCTGATAACGTCTTCTGCTGTTTGGCCATGCTTCACTTTTATCAGTTACATTATTCCCCGCTGTTCTTTGGAAGGAAGAACACCTACCTTCATATAATGGAGAAGAAAAGAGGGGGGGGGGAGTGTTCTGTGGCTGTGCCCTTGGGTGACAGCGATGCACCTCCATAGGTTCAGTACAATGTGTGAGGGGTGTAACCCTAGAACAAGAAGTGTGTTACTGGCAGGATCACCAGCTGAAAATAAAGAAAAATAAAAGTAATTCAGCCGACCACATCTAAGGTCTGGTATTGTAAGGCCATAGCCGGGAGCTTGCGCGCTACTACGCAGTCTTCCGGGTTGCCGGAAAATATGCGTTAGCATGCATGCGCGAACAACGGAATGTTACACACAGGAAGTGACACAGTGGCGCACAGGAAGTGACACAGTTGCACACAGGAAATGACTCACGGCCCTCCAATAGAGGTTCAATGGGTCAATGCTGAATGGTCTTTCAGATTGTGCTTGTGTTCCTGCTGATCTGTTGCCTGTTACCTCTACCCGGATTGCTGCTGATTTCAACTGATTGCTGCCTGCCCCTGACCTCTGCTTGTTATCTGGACTCTGCCTCTGTCTGCTCCTTCTGTACCGTGCTGACCGTCTGGCTTGTTTAACCTTGCTCCAGTTTCTGCTGCAAACCTCGCTGACATCACAGCTGTGCACCAGCCCTGCTCATCCTTCCAGGGATCCAGTTGCCGGACTTCTACCAGGCCCTGTGTCTGAACAATTTCGCACCTGTGCTCCTCTCTGTCTACTCGCTCCCTATTCCCACTCTCAGGGGTGTGACACAAGAGCCGCAAGGGAGTCCTCCTCAGCTAATCGGTCCTCCACCAGGTAGGTGAAAGGTATGCTACAAAATTTTTTTTCTTGGGCTTAGATATGCTTTACATAACACAAAATATTATGCAAACTGTTAAAACCCTCCACACTTAAAAAGTATCTAAAGCCAAAACTTTTTGTTTTTAGTTTTCAGGTTTTATCAAGAGGACCCTCTAACTCTGAAACCTTTGATAATAAATTAAGTTAAGCTAATTGATGTGCCTACCAATTCTTCATGTTCCCTGCATACCAAACAATGCAATTCCATCCGACTTGAAGACTCTGACAAACAGTTTGTTCATTTTAGATGATGTTAGCCCGTGGTGCTGAAAATAAAAGCCAAAGTTGTAAAATTTAGTTTGCTATTCCTAACACTAAAATAGCCCCTTATTTTAACTCTCCGTTGACCGAACCGTAACTGTTACTTCTCTTATTTTGTAAATGTTTTCCCTTTTTGTCTAATAATTATAACATTGAAAGTGTTTCATTATATCTATTTAATAAGTGCAAAATAGAAATCTTATAAGCTGATAACGTCTTCTGCTGTTTGGCCATGCTTCACTTTTATCAGTTACATTATTCCCCGCTGTTCTTTGGAAGGAAGAACACCTACCTTCATATAATGGAGAAGAAAAGAGGGGGGGGGGGGTGTTCTGTGGCTGTGCCCTTGGGTGACAGCGGTGCACCTCCATAGGTTCAGGCCAATGTGTGAGGAAATGTGTGAGGGGTGTAACCCTAGAACAAGAAGTGTGTTACTGGCAGGATCACCAGCTGAAAATAAAGAAAAATAAAAGTAATTCAGCCGACCACATCTAAGGTCTGGTATTGTAAGGCCATAGCCGGGAGCTTGCGCGCTACTACGCAGTCTTCCGGGTTGCCGGAAAATATGCGTTAGCATGCATGCGCGAACAACGGAATGTTACACACAGGAAGTGACACAGTGGCGCACAGGAAGTGACACAGTTGCACACAGGAAATGACTCACGGCCCTCCAATAGAGGTTCAATGGGTCAATGCTGAATGGTCTTTCAGATTGTGCTTGTGTTCCTGCTGATCTGTTGCCTGTTACCTCTACCCGGATTGCTGCTGATTTCAACTGATTGCTGCCTGCCCCTGACCTCTGCTTGTTATCTGGACTCTGCCTCTGTCTGCTCCTTCTGTACCGTGCTGACCGTCTGGCTTGTTTAACCTTGCTCCAGTTTCTGCTGCAAACCTCGCTGACATCACAGCTGTGCACCAGCCCTGCTCATCCTTCCAGGGATCCAGTTGCCGGACTTCTACCAGGCCCTGTGTCTGAACAATTTCGCACCTGTGCTCCTCTCTGTCTACTCGCTCCCTATTCCCACTCTCAGGGGTGTGACACAAGAGCCGCAAGGGAGTCCTCCTCAGCTAATCGGTCCTCCACCAGGTAGGTGAAAGGTATGCTACAAAATTTTTTTTCTTGGGCTTAGATATGCTTTACATAACACAAAATATTATGCAAACTGTTAAAACCCTCCACACTTAAAAAGTATCTAAAGCCAAAACTTTTTGTTTTTAAATAGAGAGTGAAAGATTTAAAATCCCTGTCGGGTTTTTATTGCTGGGTGTCCCTGTTTGGAAGATTCACCCTCACTATTTGTTACAGAGACTATTGTCTATTGGATGGAAAATAATGGGAAAACCAAAATGTTACAACAGTAACCAGAAATGAAAAAGAGTGAAATTGTGCTATAGAGACCGATGTTCCAGTTACAACTGTCCAGGAGAGAATTTCCCCTCACTTAGGGCAGAGTTGCTCTCACTTCCTGTTGTGCTACAGGTACAGGAATTGAAGAAAAATCTCTGCTGGGAAACAGTAGCTTTAAAATGTATGTAAACCCTGATAATGAACTTCTTTTTTTTGTTCCCTTTTGGTCTGGTCGAAAATTCAGGGCTGTTCTGTGCCCAATGACCACTTGAAGGTTGGCCTCACGGAGACTAAATAGCTCTCCCAGTCCATATCTTGAGGCTACAGAATCTGTCTTTATGCTGTGAAGATAAGATATTAGGAAGGCCTGAGTAGTCTGGCAAGAGAAAACTGGGCAGGGCTGACACCACTCAGTCCACACAAATGCTGTGTGTTGTCATGCTATAACGGGACTTAGGAGCTGAGTGCATTTTTGGCAGATCAACCGGTATTTTTCTGTACTTGCAAGATCTTTACAGGGATTTAACACAGGGAAATGTTTATGTATTGCAGAGATGTACTGCATATGTTTTCTTTTCATTTTACGCTGTGACTTTAAATTAATTTTAAAGTGAACAAAACTTTTAATTAGTTTTGGAGAGAGTAGGGAAAGTTTAAAACCCCCGTCAGTTTTTTTTTCGGTCTGTGGCCCATTGGAGGGATCACCCTTTACTTCATGTCCTGGACAAACAAGAAGAGAGGGAAAATCCCCAATTAGCCATTTTTTATGGTAACCGGTGTTCCCATTGGAAGATATGGGAGAGCTGTGAAATTTAATTTGTTTCATCATGTTAGAATACACATTATTGTATCTATTGCAACAACTCCTGCAGTATAAATTTTCAGTCAGTAGATGGCAGTGTTTATAAGTTCTGTTATATCTATGGTATATACACTGTTGTATTGAAAAAGGTAGATAATAAAGCTGTGGCTTCCTTCCTCTTTTCCAAGCCATGTGCAGCATGCATATCAGACTGTGTGCTTGTGTTTCTCAGTGAGGCTGTGCAAGAAGTTCCAACACATCATTTCATAATCAATAATCAGCAGGGCAAATAGAGGGGTTGAATATCCCCAGTGTTGACACAGGCAACATTAAAAACCTGGCATTGGTTTAAAGCTGAACTCTGCTCAGTCTTTAAGAATATTAATTGAGTGGCTTTCCCTGGATAGCAAGGATTAAACGCACATTTAGTCTAGGGGAGGTAAAGTTGAGGAAAAGTAATTTTTCTCTCCCCTGAAAGTCTGAACTCTCCTTCACTCCTGAAATGTGGGTGGCCCCACAACCTCCCCATGTACAATACATTGAACCTGATGACATTGCACAACTGGTAAAAAGGAGCAGCCTTGTGGTATTGGTTGTCCGGTGGGGAGGAATGAGTAATAAGGTTCCCACACTA
>NW_017306498.1:574082-582659 GCF_000935625.1 Nanorana parkeri
CCCTCCCCCACTTTATCTAAAAGGAAAACATTTTGGCTGTTGATACATTGTAATAAACTAACCTGAAAATATAAGAACATGGACCAACATGTGACATTGCGTGCCATTGGCTTCCCAAAACCTTCTTAATAAATGTTGATAGTGATGCTGATGTTGATAGTGATGCAAAGCAGCTGGTTCCCCAAAATCCTCCCCCTATCCCGGCAGCACAGATGTTCCTTCCTTTGCTCCCCCATATAGCAAATTGTCAATATTGTCAGTATTGCCCTACACATACCCATCAGTCCTGAAAGAAAAGGACTTAGGCTGGGTTCACACCTGGGCGTTTTTCAGCACTGATCGAAGCGCTGAAAAACGCTCAGCAAGTGAAATCCCATTATTTCCTATGGGCATGGTTCCCACCTGGGTGTATTTCAGCATGTGGAAACGCTCTGAAAAACGCCCTACGCCCAAACAAATACAGGAGCTTCTTTGGGGCGTATTTCCACGCGTATCCATTAGTATTCCCGAGTGTGGCTCGGGTTAACAAAGCGGTAACCCAGAGCCACACTCGGGAATACAGCGTAGGTCTTACCTTGTCCGCTATCGCCGCTGTGTCCTCCGGCCGCTGCCGTCTTCCGGGTTCCGTCCCTTGCGAGCGCCCGCGTCACAGGGGGGCAGAACCGGCTGGAAGTTTGAAAGTAAAAAAAAAAAAACCCGAAAAAAGATAGAGAAAATAAAGGAAAAAAAATTCCGTCAGGGAGGTATAAAAAATGAGTGTCGAATGCGCGTTTCACTGAACTTAAAAACGTGCTAAAAACTAGCTGAAAAAACGCGCCTATAGTAACGCCCAGGTGTGAACCCAGCCTAAAGTATGAAAGTTTAAATGTGATTGGCAGCTGAGGCAATTCAATTTAGACACTATACAAACAAGGATAGAAAGAGTATATTGTGCTGCATGGCTCAATTTACACATTCTACAAGCTCTCCGTGAGATACTAGAGTCACGCTGTGCAGGGCCATGTCAGAATTAATAGACTGGCCACATTTGATGCTTCAATCCTATTCATTTATAACCTGACTCCAGCCAAAACATTGCCGTATATTTCAGTCTTTATTACTGGTTCAGTTGCCATTGAGGAGATTTCTCTTAATTTAGTATCCTGATGATGAGTGCCAACAGGACAGGATATTAGGAAAGCCCCCTTTTTTTAATAGAGAGTTGACAATTGACTACTTTACCCCCCCCACCCCTCCCCCAACAAAAAAAAAGCAGCTAAAATTGGGTTTCAAATTCAACTCCGTTCCTTTGCTTCATCCCTGTGGGAGATCTGAAAAGTTACAAGGATTTGTAGCTGAATAAACGGACACAGAGTTTGCTATTTCATACCGCTATGCATGCCTTAAACAACACTGGACGTAAACTGGTCCCAAACATCAAAAATACAAAATACAAAACAATACATAAGCAGAGGTTTTATTTAGGGAAAACTAAATGTCGAAATGTTTAGTAAATACAGAAGCATAAGCTGATAAAATAACATACAATATTGACTTTCTCTTAAAAGTCAAACATGACTCCACCCTCTTCTGACTTTCCCTAGTGATCTCTTAATGTGATGGGTGGCTTCGGTGACCAATACAGAGACTAAATAGGAGAAAAGTTGATATTTACATATAACTTTAGTGCCTTCTATATTTCTGGATTTACTGATCTCTAGGTAACTTCAGCAGAATGAGTGACTTTAAAAAAAAAAGTGCCAGGGTGCAGCAACCTGTCCGGCCACAACATACATTAAACTAATATTACACTTTTTTTTAAATAATGAATCCACATCAAACAAATATATATTGCCCAGCAAAGTATCTCTTTATATTTTTGCCCAAGCACTTACAGTCATCATGTTTCAGAACAGCTCTGACTCTCTTAGCTCAGCTTCCCTGAACTTCCTGTCCAGTACAAGATCACAAAGTACAGCACTTTCTCTAGCAGCTGCCCATCTACTAGCTTGGAAAAAATAAAAGGGAGCAGGGAGCAGGGGAGTGGCTTGCCTTGCTGTGCCTGTGTGTTTGTAGTGTGTTTGACGCATGTGACAATTGAATATATAGTGCTTTACTTCTTCCACATATCATCGAGTGCTGGTGACTTCTATTATGGACTGTATCTGACATGGCGCCATCCGTGTTGTCACTTCAAGCACCAACCTCTTACTCAAGGTCTGTACGCTGCATGGAGTGCAGGTTATTTCGTATTATCTATTGTGTGTTTGTAGAAACACACAGCTTACTAGTACACACAATGGCAGCCCCATAGGATCAGGACCGGTGCTAGGATTCTTGCCTATACAGGCAAGGTGCATTTTTGCGCCCCCCCGACCTGCACTGGATATCAGGGCCAGGATTTGCAGACGGTGAAGCTCATTATCAAAGTCCTTGACCAACACGATTCAATCCGCCTTGATGGAATAACCCTTTAAAAAGCAATACACGCTTGCAAACCCCTCTGGAAACGTAAAAAGGCCACATGTCAGTCTTCCAGGAGCATGCAGGCAGCCTGTGCCTATGACCAGTGCCCTTGGCATCTACAGCTTTCCCCGTGTGACCTACAGCTTACTGTGTATTTGCATTGCACATCAAACAGGATGAGGCGCATTATCAGAACAACTTTTCCACTACGTGTATAAAAACACCAGCTGGAAAATTAGCGTTTGTTCTCGGGATCAATTATACAATGCAGTTTAGAGAATGCCGTGGTTCTTTAAAAAAAAAATCCCCAAGACTGTTAATGCTAAATTGTCGGTACATATAAAAAGAAGGTTCTATGGCCCATTGACTTCATCTAGATTGAAATGCTAAGGAGGGCTAAGTAGAGGCATCAGTAGGGAATTAGGGGGGAGTACTCAGCAGTTTTATGTTTCTTTTCCCATTTACTGCTTACCCCTTACAGGGTTAGAGAACCAGGAAAAAACAGCAAAGTTTGGCTTTGTGCTAAGAGTAAATATGAAGGTTATTCACTTGTGTTTGCCTTGCAAAAATATTTTCATTAAGTAAACCAACCAAAAATGAATTAGACATATCTTAAATGCGTCCTGTAGATTAAATAAAATATTTTAAACAGCACTTACTGTAATCCCTTTGTGTTCCAACATACAATCTATGCATCTTGCAGCAATCCTGATGTACGAGGAACAAGAGTTGCAAATTCACATTTCACCTGCAGTGCCATCTGGGGGTGAGATTTATTATTACATATAGATGTACTGAATAACTGTATTCAGGTCACAAATTACTGAGATTCTGCTGAAGAAGAGATAGGATTTGATGTATTTGTTGATTTCTTAAATACAAATTTTACCGAAAGTTGTATAAGATGTCACCAGGGCAGCGAGAAAAGGCTCCTTATTATATTTTGCTGTATTTGTCAAATGTTAACATTAATCAAGGAAGATTCAACTGGAGAAAACTCCAAGAACAATAGAGGATTTCAGGTTCAGATAGGTCATTTTTCCTTCCTTCCTTCCTTCCTTCCTTCCTTCCTTCCTTCCTTCCTTCCTTCCTTCCTTCCTTCCTTCCTATTCCTTCCTTCCTTCCTTTCTTTCTTACAAATGTATGTTTAGGGGATTGCTACCCATGTCATCTATTAGGGACCATTAGTAAAGCAATGGCCAATTTTCAGTTAGAAGCTATTCCAGCACATTTATAAAGTATTTTTGTGTGTTTAATAAATGTGCTTACTAGCATTGTTCTTATGAATAGTGAAAAAAGCATGCCAGGGGGAAGTGGAAACCTGTCACATGACCTGTTCAGGGTCATGTGATAGTATTCTCCTATCTACGAGTTCAAGGCTGCAGACAATACACCCCAGAACATCGCAGGCTCCAAAATGCCTTCTGCATTTCATTCATACATCAGTCCTGTGTGATGGTGTGCAGGGAGGGAAAAGGGTGGGTCCTTAAAAAATAGGCCCCTCTGTGACTTGAAGACAAGCACAGCACCCAGTGACTATTCCATTGCAGTTGGACTTGACTTTTGCTAAGAACATTGATACCATCTTCATCATTCTATCCCAGCTATGTTAATCTTGGAAGCTACAATACCCTTTTGATACAGACCTTATTTTGAATAAACACTTTCAGAAGAATCCATACAAATCCTAACTCCGCATACTGCGCAGCACCTACTTCACGCACTCTTCATAAACCTACAGTAAACTTTGTCTCTTTCCTTCACTCTTTGACGCCGTTCACTTGTTTTTGATCCTGGATTTTGATAATGTTAGTAAAGCAACACATGCATTGGGCATATTCATTTTTTTTATGTATTCCGTGTTTTATGCATTTGATTATACAAAATATTCACGCTCTTTTTTTTTGTACTTGGGTAAAAAAGAAAAGATTAATAAGCAAAGCCGTATAATGAAATATCCGAAAGAACAGATAACCCCTCGGAACAAAAAAGTGGAATGAAAATAACAATTTTTGTAGTCGAGCCGAACATCAAAGCTTGCAACTTTTTCAAAGTTTCCAACATTAAACAATTAAGATGAAAAAACAATTAGGACTTAGAAGGCGGCAGCATTGTGGAGGATGGACACCGTGTGTGTCATGTGGCTTTTAAAACAAGTCAAATAAATGATGTTGCCATTAAAACTGAACTAATTAAAGAAAGCTTCTTTTAAGAACTCATTAACTGCAACCTCATTTGCATAATGATGCATATTAATTAAGTTTTAATGAATCTGAATTTGCACCAAGCCTATTCATGTTGGCTTTGAAACAAATTGAACAAATTAGTTAAAAGCTTTCTGTCTTCTATTTTTTTTTTTTTTCGCCTACCAAACAGGATAAGAATACATTGTGCATCTTCAGAAAAAAAAAGATTTTGTTTTTTTTCCGGTCTTTTAATTTAATTTCAAAGGTGTGTAAACCCATCTATCAATTATTCTTAAAAACAATAACATTTTTTTAATAGAATCTCGCTCTAAAAATTTCTGAACCTTATTATTCCGTCAGGTGAGGAAATTGTATTATAAAATGGTACTTTTTACCGGAGTGATTTGGGACAATTTAAAGTCATCATGAGGCTATAAACGGAATCTGTAGTCAGAATTCTGCTGCAGCATGTAAAAGTGATAATTGAATATCACAAAATCCTCCCCAACGGCAAATCAGCTGGGCTAAAGATGATTTTTAAAGCCCAACTCCGGGCTCAGGATCACCACTCCCCCCCCCCCCCAGAACATTCTTGTACTTTTAAAAAATTTGCATTCACACTCTTTCCCATTATTTGGGCATTTTAAGTCCTCTTCACCCTCTTCCTCCTCCGGTGGTAGGCATATTCTGATTGCTGCTGCATATAATGATACTCACAGTCACATTCTCCTGTGAGCCCAGGGCAGGGCAGAGGCTTGACTCCTCGGGCTAATGCTATTAGGAAGTGTGTTGAATGACGCTGGGCTGCACTTTTTATTTTTAAAGCCCAACTCTGGGAAAAATGATCTTATTGCAGAGTAATCAGATATGCCGTCTTCTCCCTGCAAATCATCAGTATGTATGAAGGTGGAAGTCCAGCTTCCATGCAATTTTTGTGCCCGCACCGGCTGTAGCACTGCAGGTGGCCCCAGGCTCTGTTTTGTGACAGGCAAGGAGATGAGGAGGACGGAAATGCAATCGTAATGCTAGCAGGCACCAAAGTTCAGCAGGGGACGGACTTCCAAAAGCAGTTATACTTATGATAGGGGAAAGGAGGCAGGTGTGAATATGGCAGGTGGCTTTTTTTTTCTGTAACAAAGTCACTTTGCAATTTACTGAACTGCAATAAGGTTATTGTGCCCAGAGTTTTGCTTTGACTCAAACTGGCCAATGGTTTTTTTCATTCTTTGCCCAAGCTGTAATTGACCTTCAATCCTTTTGACCCTTGAAGTAAATAGAAAGCCCTAACTGAATGACATTTAGTTTGCTCAAGTCCTATGTATGTGCTATGTATCATCAATAACCGCCATTTCTCTTTTCATAAAATATTTCTTAACCATTTTTGCAGCCACTTCCTGTCTACATGCACTGTGATGCTGCATGGCATTTCCCAGGACGGGCTTCCTGATGACCACAGCAGACCATGCCTGTGTATAGTATGCTAAAATTGCTACTTGTAATCTCCATTTGGAAGCCTGTGTGACAACTGGGAGACAGGGACAGAGCGTTGCCACCCTATAACAAGAAGTGCCTGACCAGAAAGTGCCTGACCACGTCAGGATAACCTGGGATTATTTTGACTGAAAGCTGCAGATTTAAAAATATTGAAATTGATTTAAAATGACAATAACAGGCCAAATATTAAATGCGATTTTACCTAGTTAACTTGGGCTGCCCCAAGCACCACTTTGGAACACAGGCTCCCTTCCTCTAACTGCTGACCTTTGTGGATACTGTTTTTATAAAATGGCACGGTGCATATGGAATTAAAGGACAGGTAGATCTTAGCTTGTGAAATAGGATCCTCATACCCATTGTGGGTCAGTGGTTCAGCAAGTTTTGAAGGCTTTGGACTAGAATGACGCAGCTCTCACTTGTTCCTCCTGCCAACCTCCACCCATTTACAGAATACAGCAGTAACGTAGCGTTCATCAGAAGGAACCATTGAGAGCTGTGGTGGACACTTTTGGAAGTGCTGATTTCCCGCTAGACTTTGGGGTTAGATTTCAAAACATCTGAGAGGAATTTGGCAGAGTCTGCAGTGGGAAAGCTTTTTACACGTATCCTCTATGTCTGTGAAGGTTCTTATTCATCCAGGTCATGGTATATCTGTAAAAAATAAAGCAAATCAACTGTATTTTTCTTGAGGACGTTCTGCTGGTCATCCGACCAGCTTCCTCAATTCAGACTGACTTTTACAAGGACTTGTATTCCAAAGGGAAATATTTGTACAAGTCATTCTGAATTGAGAAAACTAGTCGGATGATCGAAGAAACGTCTTCAAGAAAAATACAGCAAGTCCAGTTGCTCTGATTACATTTTTTACAGATATACCATGACCTGGATGAATAAGTATCATCTATATATAGCGAGAGGGTCGCTATAAGTCTTTTTTGTTTTTTTTGGTAACAATGAAAAGAAATCACTTGTATGTTCTCCTTTACGGCAAGGGTTAATAGCCAGCAGAGTATCAAAAGCTGAATACAATGCTCTAGATGTGTTCTAATTGAATTGTGATCTGTAAAGCAGAATCATTTCCTCTCTCCTAGAGCCAAATATCCTGCTGGCTTTATCTATTGCCTGGCTACACTGGCTGCTTACTTGCAAGTCATCTGAAATAATTACCCCCAGTTCACTTGCCTCCGCTATCTAAATTCCTCTGTTCTGTAGGCCAGAAATATCCAGTTACATGTAACGTGCCTAGAATAGCGTCTTTTACAACAGATATCCCCAGGCCTAATTTGTTGGGGAGGACTGACCCCGCTAACCCTTGAAGGATGGCTGTTTTTTTTTATTTTTAAAAGATGGAAAGTCCCCCCTCTCCCCCACAGCTGGACACATCCGCAGCATTGCGCTATCTTTGGTGACTCCCTGTGGTGAGTTGCAGGAGAATTTAACAGGCTGATACTGCACAGATCCCCAAAGATGTTACAATCAATGTGGTTCCTTTAATACACCAAATGGAAGAAAAAAAAATTGATGCATATGTGGAATGGTTATCAGTCTTTCAAGCTAAATCATAAAAAGTCATTTTTTAAGCAGTGTTTCACGTATCTAATTATCTCTTTATTCAATCTTTTCATTTGCCACTTTAACTTTAATCTTAAATCAGAATTTACATTTTTTGATTTGTTTTGGATAGAGCGGGGAAAGGTATTTTTTCTGTGTCCTTATTGAGTATTAGGACAAGAGGAAAATCACCATCACTCGGAAAATATCGTTTTTAGATCTTGCTGATCGTTTATTGATGTCACATATATCAGAAAAGGCATCTTTTCGGGGCCACGCAGGGTACCTTCATCAGGGCGACATAGTGACCATTGAGTATTAGTCTCCTCTCTTCCTGGTGTGACACCAGGATAGGAAGTGAGAGGAAACCTAACAGGCAGAAAAGGTTTTGACTTTAAAGCTGAAGTACAGCTTAATACACAGAAAAGAAACATATATAAGAGGGATGTTTTACCTGCCAAAGGATTTGTATCTCTGTCTGGTTTTGAGATTGATATAGCTCTGCCACCCAGTACAGCCCTGTGTGACAGGGAAAGGAACCTGAATATTAATTTTCCCTTACTGGATCCACTCCCAGTGTGTGTGACTGAACAGTGACAAGAGAAGCAGCACGCTGATGAACTCATCTCTCTGTCACTCTGCTCTCTCATCCTATTAGCATGTTACACTGCAAACTGGTTGGCATCTTGTGCTGCTTCTTCCTCCTGTGTTCTGAACTGAGCCAAACAAAACCTGTAAGATGCTGAGAGCAAGTCAAATTCAGGTTCTTACACCCCCTGTTGAGAAGTGGCGGAGCATCAGATTGGTGGTAAGGAGGATGGTGTGGGACATTTATGGGGGTCTTTATGTTACATCACTGTCACTCTGTTGTATGTATGTATATATATATATATATATA
>NW_017306498.1:582714-627561 GCF_000935625.1 Nanorana parkeri
TATAGGAATGAGGTCACTGGTAGTTTTGTCTGCTATTAGGGTATGTGGAGGATTGGAGTAATGGACTTCGGCTGTGTCTTTTTAGTGAGATGATGTCTGCATATTCCTTATATTTCAGGTATTTATTTAGGGCACTTTTCATGAAAGTTTGTGAATTGGGTATAATAGAGGGTACATTTTGTTTTGGTTTTATACACTAGATATCTGGATTCTTCTTTTCCCTCTGGAACCTCTTCTTCCTGCGTCCCTATATCCACCGAGGTAGACTGATGTCCCTGCTGTCACCGGGAGTTACATGCAATATGTATCATATACTGTATGTCCACTTGTCATTTTGGAGGTAATATATTTATCAGCATTAAGGAGCTGTCACTGTGATATGTTTGCACCAGCGGTTTACATTGTCTTGTTTTTGACAACTTGTAAATACCAATATTTGGACAAGTATGTTCTGATGAAGCAGAACTAATTATAATTCTGTGAAACGCGTTAAGAGTTTTTTTTTTCTCCACACGTTGGGAGTACCAGCTTTTTTCCTATTCATGGTGAATATGGATGGCCTGCAAGTTACATAAAGTGAGGACATTTGATATATACAGTATGAGATTGGCTGGCCCAATGGGTATGTGGGAATATCTCTCAGGAAACTGTTAAACAAATTACATTATCTACTAGCTATATATGACTGTTCAAATTTGTTTTTATTATATGAAAAGATGTTTTAATAAAGTAAAATTCACACAGATGTGTTGTAGTACCATGAAATCTGGGCTTTGTTCCATATTTTTTTCTGAGGATGTGGGTGGGGAGTAATTTTATTGGTATACTTTTTGGATGTGTTACTGACCCACCGATAAGGCTTATCTACTACATATGCCTTGGTCAGAATAATGATTGCTTCTAACAATTTCTTTATTTTACAAAAATATTAGGCAAATTATATTGATAACAAGCTGTCACTATTAGCAAGTCCCAGTCTGACTAACATGCAAACGTGACTGTGGTCTCATTACCGGAGGTTGTCTCGTTGCTTTGATTGACGATAGTGGTGGTCAGATTTGGACCAGAGAGATTCTGATGATTCTCCTGCTGATGTTGTAATGAAACACCAGTATGTGTCCTTTAGATAGTTTGCACGGCATGTTGTGTTTTACCATTTCAGGCAGAGGGAAGAATATTAAGGGTGATAGAGAGCCTTGCCTGTACAAGTATCTCTTGGTCAAGATACTTCACAGCTTTCTATCCTGTCCACCTACTCTATGAATGTTAAGTCAACGTGTAATGTGTTGTCTACCCCATCCAAGTTTTATGCAATACATCTTTAGTAGATACCACTTAGGTAACATCCTATACAGGCCTCCTCTATGTCAGTCTGTCTGAAAACAGAACTGTCTTTGTTGCAAATAAAAGTTAGATTATAGCCTTCCTTTCATTTTATGTTGATAATGCAAGCTAAGCACTTAGCTTCTGAGAAGTAGAAAGGCTTAATGGGACTCGAGTCCTGTTCAGTTTCCACTAGAGAATACATCTGCTTTGTTGTGTTTATTTTTCCTTTATCTGTTAGGACTTCGTCCACAATCCAAAGGTATGGTGACAGGTTAATCTGCTTGCATACAAACTGGCTTTTATGTTACCAAATCAGGGACATTAAACCATTCCAGGCTATGATATAGTGGGAGTGGGAAACTAATATCTATTGGTTCTGTAAATTACTGTCAAATATGCTTGTGCTGGGCCTTAACAGGAGAAATAACAAGCAGATTGGTTCTTATGGACAATAAAGGAAGATAGTTGTTAAGACCTTTAAATTCTCATAGATCGTGTGTCTGAAAATAATTGCCACAGTGGGACAAATATCCCATAGATTTCTGAAAAAATATGGACAACTTGCACAATTGTGCAAGAATTGGGGTTGCAGCAATTAAGAATTGTGGCATAATCCCAATTGGACAGAAACCTTCTGTTTTGACCCTCTTCCCTTGCTGGCAAACATAAATCGGAACTGTAGGTAACTTCTTGCTACCACTTACAAGGCCGGCTTATGGTACCCTGACTAAAAACAAGCTGGCCCTTACCTCACTGCTGATGGTCTTTCAGCTAGTGTTGCTGTTTGCCTGTACCCTGTTACCTGTTTTGACCCGATTTGTTTGGACTTCTAACTATCGATTGCTGTCTCACCCTGACCTCGGCCTGTTTCCTGGACTTTGCCTTCTGATTTTGTACCTTGCTGCCTAATTTATCTCTTATGTCCATGCATCTAATTCCACCACCTAGCAATGTTCTTTACTGTTGTCCTTCAGATAAGAACTTCCATTTTTCAAGGTGACTATCGTGAACTATCACTGGAAATCCCTGTTGCTCGTGCAAGCTTTTTCCTAAGCATAATGTTTGTTGGGCATCCCATTGCAAAAGCATTTTAGCATTATTTTAGCGTTGCCCTCCTCTCTTGGTGGCCATAACAGCCTCTGCTCTTTTGTTAATTCTCTTCACAAAATGGGTTTGGGTGTGCCTGCGGGCATTTCTGCCTATTCAGCCCAAAGAGCAAGTGTAGGATCAGGTACTGATAATGGACGAGAAGACGTGACTTGGAGTTCACTTCAAAGGTATTCAACAATGTTGAGTTTAGGGATCTGTGTAGGCCACTTGAATTTCTAAACAACAAATTCAAGTCTTTATGGAGCTGGATTTGTGCACATAGGCACAGCCATACTGGTACAGAATTAAGTCTTCTCCAAATTGTTGCCACAGATTTGGCAACGCAAAATTGTATAAAACATATTTGTATGCTGTAAACACCGGAATGCAATAATTTCGAGTAGAGTTTCTCAACTTTCGTTTAATCATGACACCCTTTAAAAGTATGCAAAATTTTTAAGGCACCCCAGTCTAAAATGTCATAGATGTTAAAGAGAACCCCACACCAAAAAAAACAACTGTATTTTCCCCTTCACATCAAAGTGCCTTCTTCAAATCAAGACCCCCCTTCACATCAGAGACAGCCTTTAATCAGTAGCCCCATTTCACATCAGAAGCCCCTCTTTCATATCAGAGTCCCCTTCTTTCACATCAAAGTTCCCCTTTTACATCAGGAGCCCCCTTCACATCAGTCTTCATTCCCCCTTCACATAACAGTTCCACTACTACAAGAAAGGCTGATTTGGAGGACTATCCACATACATTTGGGCATATATGGTACATCTATTGTGGTGTGATTCTATTGTGGTGTGATCCCTGGCAGATGATATGTTAATAGCAGTGAAGGGAAGAACTGGACCACTACTAATGACTTTATGCGCAGGTGACCTGTCCTTTACGCTCTGCTAAGATGTGGAGTTTGGCCTGCTCCAAACCACACTGGCCATGTCTCCTGTCATTGTTTCCCTCTCTGGATAACCCTCATGTATCCTCCAGTGTAGTAAAACAAGACACACAAGGAATATTTTCATCCCTGTCTTAGATCCCATTCTATTTAACACAATTGTATCTGACAAAATTAGCTGAGAATTTCATGGATTGGATCCCCTGCTGGACTAACTCTTCAGAAGGAGATTTTACCCACTCCTCCTTTTTTTTCAAACAAAAAGTAATTTTTAAAAAGTTTTTATTCTACTTAAATAAACACTAAATTGCAGCACAAACATTATTGATTTCCTTTTAAACGCCACTACCTTCATCAAGAGCGAAAAGATTTATGTAATTACCTCTCTGCATTTTGTTTGCAACAAATGTATTTTTTTTTTCTGTGTCAGCAGATACAAAAGAGGGAACACTTGTATTGTTGAGATTAAAAGATTGTTTTTTCCTTTGGTAAACTGTTTTCATATGATATATACTTTCAAGAGGATGACAATTAGGAAGTTTTTAGAAAATGAAAATGCAGGCTCCGAGATTTCTGTATCTTTTTTTCTTGCCCTTTTATCCGAGACTACATCCTTTTTCCTCTCTCGATACTTTGATGCCCAATATGGCAGGTAATCTTCCAACACTCATTAATATTCATTATCCTGCATGGAAATGGCCATTGCAGACTTTCATCAGCCAATTAGACAGTCAGTAAATTATCTCTTAATTAGTTTTTTTTTTTAATACTTGCATTTTATTGTGTTTAGGAATAAATTCACCAAAATGGAGGTAATACCACACACAATTTATTAACGTAGCATCTCACCTAGAGACCTGTGCAGTCCAGTTGGACATGAACATTTTGCAAACCTATAAGTAAAAGGAGAACCAATCAACTGCTGGCTGCAGCATGACATGCAAGAAATTAATTCTTATTCCATATGCTTATGCAAATCAGCACCAAGGTGTTCTAAATGGAATAACATTAACCAAAAAGAGGTGCCTGCCAGGACCCAATCTGGAAGTTGATATGTGTAAGTATTTGGACGTTGGCCTCATTCTTTACCCAGTCATTGTGGGATTTCAGAGCAGGGGCTTTTGAAGCAAGGTGTGTATTCCAGGACTTCCACTTTTAAATCCAAAGGTTACCCTACCTGGTTAGCTGGTTAATTAATCTGGTCCATGGTGATGACTTAAAGCTTAACTGAACTTTCCGTTTAAATCAGCCAAATACTGTCCAGGAGCATAAAAAGCCATGCAAAGTGTTTCAGTTTATTTCCTTTACTACCTTCCCACTGGTATAAGGCATCTATGGTGGGCCTTAGCACCGGCTGTATGCGTATATGCATCAACTGGCCCATGGTTCTGTGCTGAGAGGACACATACCAACTCTCACTGACTGCTCCCAGTCACTGTTTGTGATTGGGAGCTGGTGGGATGGGCTCCTGATCATGGGACTGCTGAGACATCCAATCATATAATCGATAAGCCTATCTCCGCCTCCCATCATTCAGAACCTGTTAAAGGGCCATCAAAAGCAGGCACCAAGGGGTTTAAAGGCACCCATGGCCTTGGTAGAAAAGTGTATTTCCTGCTAGTATGCTGTACAGAAGGATCCTTGCTCTCTGTTTGGAAGTCATGGTCTCTCTGCAGAGTTTCAACATGTCCTCTGCTAAAGCTCTTCAATCAGCAGGGAGCATAAGCATTGCTAATTCTATTGCATGTTTACTTTACATACATACATACTTTACATACATATCACACATATGTGATCACTGAGTCTGTGTGTGTAGCTCACAGTATGCAGTGAAATCATAGTAAGCTATTTTAGTACAGGAGAAGAGCCTGTATAACTGTACAAGATTGAAGGTAAGACTGGAATTCATCATCTCATTAAAATATCACCTGGTGATTCTGCCATGAAGGTCCTTGTTCAGGCAACTACTGTTATGGGTTGACAACTCCCAAGTCTCCCAAGTGTGATCCACTGTTGACAGGGACATGCAGTAAGGTCCGTGCTAGGTGACACATTCCCCTTGCCTGCCCAGCCCCCAACCTGGTCAACGAGCTATGTGTGGAGGAGAAGGGAGGAGACAGGGAGGAACCTCCCTGTCCTTCACTTGCTCATCACTGGTGAGACATCCAGATAGATGTCCTCCATGTTTATTTTTTTGATTTTTTTTTGATTGGACAGCTTGGACCAATGGTGCTTTTCCATTCGTCCAAACCATCCACAGACCTCAAGACTCTAACACCAAGTAGAGGCTGTTGTAGTTTTGACTTCACTATGTTAGGTTACACAAAGCAGTGGGGAAGCCCGCTGCTGTGTAACCTAAGATAGCTGTTAAGCAGGGAGGCTTTCCCTGCTGTGCAACCTGTTAGAAGCCGGTCTGAATGGAGAAAAAGATGCCTGTTTCAGACTTGAAGCTGACAGCTTTTTGTTTCATAACACTAGGTGAGGTTCGGACTCTCCTGCCTCCCCTGACCGCAGGTCCTTGTCCCCCATGCTCCCATGGTAAAGGGTAGAAGGGGTCATGCGAGCACACATTGAGCAGGCATGGCCCAATGTTCCCACTAGAGAAATTATGTGTGGGTGACATTGGAGCGAGTGCATGTAGACAGGAAGTGGCTGGGGGAAATCATCAGCACAGAGATGTAACAAAGTATTGAAAAAGGTAAATATTGTTTATGATACTCATTGCTTTTGCAAATTAAATTACATCCATTTAGAGTTTACAGCTACTTTAAACTTCCAGGGCCTTTTTTTTTTCTCCGCTTACAAAAACATTTTTTTTTCATTTGCAAATAGTCTGAAGAAAAAGTTTGAAGAAGTCAGGAACATAATGGAATAACAGAAGAGTGAACTCAAAGGCTTCTCTTCTTTGGGGAGGAGGGTTGATGGGAAGTGCCTTCCTTGGGGAAGGTCAAAAGTCATTGGTATTAAACTAGACAAGCTGGTATTGTAGTGTTAATGAAAATGCAAAGCAGATGTTTAGTAATTAGGGGAGATGTGAATGACAAGACATGAGAGGTAGAGTACATGCGCTGCTTGGCACAAAGCAGCTGTTGTAACCAATTCCGCTGTCAGGAATATACACAAGTCAGACCATCCCTTGTGAGTTTTGTCATAGCTGTGACAATTAGAAAAAAATTGCAGTTGATTAAAATCAGTTATCTATCACACAAAGCAATTTTTGTAATATTCACTTACAAATGGCATAGGTTAGATGCTGCGACAATGAATGAAGAGAACAGTGTGGCGTTAACAAAGGCAGATATTAAGAGTGCCGCTCGGCATTTATTCCAGGCACGTCGGTGATGTATGTGTCGAACTTTAGCGAGACTTTTAATTGAAAATGCAATTACCTCTCGCATTCATTCTCTAAGCAGGTTCTATGAATAGAAACATGAGTGTTTTTCAACACAGGCTCTTTGTAAAGTCTAAATTTACATCTGTTGGGGGAGTGTCACTCGGTTAGGCAGTCCACTGTGGCCGAGGTGAAGTGCGGCAAGGCGGCGGCTCGATAGAGACTGGACTGGGAAAGAAGGATGCAGATTTTGCACAGAGTGTGAAGAAAGTTGCCCATTTCAAGAATGAAGACATGGAAGGGTGCCCTGGTCATGTTGGGACTATGTCAAATACGTTCATTAGATTTGGGACTATTGCAAACATGGTGGCTTTGAAATGATGATGACCTTTGGATTTTAAAACTTTTAAAACTGATTTTAAAACTCATTTGAATAACTGTTTCACATTGTCTACGGCCAGCTCAGAGGCTGCTATTAGTTTGCCCTGATATTTTTGTGTGTGCTTTATTTACAAACATCCCATACAGGGGAAGGGATTCCCAGCACATCAGTAGCTTTCTAAGTGAGAAAACGCAACACACAATGTCTGCCTTAAGGCTTGCTCTGTCTGATTGAAATCATGAACAGAGCTCTAATGACGGAGGAGGGAAATAGTGGGGAGGGGTCACTGCTCTGGCTCATTCACTTCTGTATTTAAATTTCAGCTTCAGCTATTGAAGTTTGTAAACAAAACGCTTTTTACAACAGGAAGTAAGAAGAGACTGGAAAACATGTGAACATTTGCCTACAGCTCCACCTGCTGGCTGGAAATAAGGATACAAAGTATTAATTGGTAATAAATTTAGCTGACTAAATATAAATATTTCTGTAATTGTTGCTTATTCACAAAAAATAAATGAAACCGTAATTAAAAACACCCACGCCATGGAAAGATTTCAGAGAAAATATTAGAAAAATATAAGATGTTTAAAAACTTTAGCCAAGGGTTTGCATGGATGAACTAGACAAATATGGCTAGTTTTGTTCTCCCTTTCGAAAGCATGCTGGGTTTGTGAACCTAGCGCTCATCCCTATCCTTTACCTGGAGTATTGATTGAACTGGCAGTTTACACAATAAACTTAACTTTTTGTGCTTTTTTTGAAGCTCTAAGGACTTGACAAGCATGCTGCATTTCTGGCAGGATCAGCAGCTTTTTCTGAACGTGTTGAAAATGTTCTTAGCCTGAAAAACGACAACTAATGCAGCCACCACATCTAAGGACTGGTTAGCTATATTATATATTTTTTTTCTTCAGTTAAGATACACTTTAAATTAAAAAGGGGGCCCAATTTGAAGACTCTAGACAAAAGCATGTACAAAACCTGATGCAGGAGGAGAGCAGGACCCAACCACCAGGAGGTTACAATCGAAGGCTCCGTTCACACATTAGCTGTTTTCCATAGGTCTTAGTACGCGTGGAAATGCGATAAACATAAAACATTAATTTTTCCTATGTGAGTTGTTCACACTAGGGCGGCATCTACGTTGTAGGAAAGCGAGTGCCCTGCAAAAAAGTCCAAGCGCGATTTTCAGGGAGGATTCTGCGCATTCTGGTGGGAGTAGTATCGTTAATACATATCTGGCTGAATTCACACATGGGTATGGCTGGTTCGCTTCTATAATATCATGATCTATGTCATCACATCGTTCCACGAGGACTTTTTTTTTTGCATATAGGATTTTACAGAATGACATTTGGATACACAACTGGCGGAAATGTGACGTATGACATCAGGGGGGCGGAACTATTTGTTGTGATTGGTTGCTGGGTTTGTGCACTGATGCATATATTGTCAACACTTTGTCTCTACTTTTATCACTTTGTTTAAATGATGAAGGGACCGGGCAGGTTCCGAAACCTTGCCACGCATGGTGATATGACCTCCTAAAGATGAATAAAATAATTTCATATTGAAGGAAACTTGCTGGTTACCATTTATTCTGTTCTGTTAGTACTTGGTGGTAGCATCTGCGGCCACTTCAGCACCCACCCATAATATATGAGGTATCTCGGTGAGGAGTGTGGTTGGACATTCTGTTTGACAAGCTATAGTTAACACTTGCATGTTCTCGTGCTGCACGGAAAATGCTATTGCTGCATGTGAATAGAGCCTGACGATCCCGGAAGGAGCACCTGCCCCTTCTTGAATTGGGTCATTTTATAGGCGTCCATGCTGTGCAGACATGTACACCCATCTGAATAAGAGGATTGGACACAGAAACAGGATGTAAGGGAAATGGCAATGGTTGCAGCTAATTGTATTTAGTTGCATGTTGGGGTGCAGGTGAGGATGAATAGGCAAGTAGTATACAATATCCATGTTGTATACTAGGGATGCACCGATACCAATAGTCATCCAAATGCTCCACAACTTACCTCCGATACAGGAACTTCCGGTATCATATCCAATACCATGGGTAACTTTATTGCGTGTCATTGAACTTTGCAGTTTGACAAAGTTTTGCCGCTTTGAATCTTTGATGCACCATGTTGCAGATGTCAATAAACGTCACTTCTGCCGTCCATTAATTCAGTGGAAAGGTGTGTTGATGAACTATCAAATTGGTGCTAATTGATGTTCCATCTGGTTATGTGTAAGTTGCTTGGCTTGCATTTAAGCAAAGATGAGCTTTTTAATTTCTTCATTTGAACCTATCTCTTCTGAGTTCATTAAACGAGCATAGCTTTAACATAACCCTGTCATGAGGCAAATAAGGGCACTGCCATTGTTGACCTCCTTCTGAAACGTGTAGTCACTGGCTGCTCTCTCTGCAGTATTTTCTGAGTTACAGAATGGAAACAAACATGCATTAAGTGAGACCAGAACCTCAGAAGCAGATATTTGTTCCAGGTCATTGTCTTAGGAAGTATTAAAGCAATGGTGGTCAGACAACTAGTAGAAGGGGATCAGCAGGTTTCTTTTAAGCATTGAGATATAATCCCATATGGATAAACCTGTAAACACGAGAACCATGTGTATCAAAGCAAAGATGGCAGCACAGCTAGCTTGTTGGGGCAGTGGTCTAAATTCTGGACTTAGCCTACTCCTTTCTTTTGCACCGCCTTAGGCCCCTTCCCACTGATATTAGTTCATTCAATGAAGAGCTGAACAGGCAAGTTTCTAATTACTGGTACAATGGCAAAGCCCCATTTACCCACTGCATTGGGTCATAGGTCATCACAGGCCTCATAAAAGCTCAACAGACATATAAGTTGGCATCACCATAAAATCATCTGAAAATCATGAATTTTTGTGTAACGATAGGGCATGGCCCCATCTCCAGAGTCACCAGATTGAGGCAACTAATTTTTTTAAATGACCATGGTTCATTACCATGGTAATGACTATGGACCATTATTAAAATGACCAAGGACAAATGGTGGTGCAAATCTTGACTTTTGCAGTAAAAAAAGACAAGATTTGCTCATTAGCTGCCTAGATTTTTGGATTTATTATTTGGTTTGATATTTGGTTTTCAAAGGAAGGCAACCTCTTCATATGTATTTTTTTAAATGCCCTGTTTTGTGACAGGTTTATTTCATATGTATACTATAATGTATTTTCAGTTTGTGAAGTAGTGTTTAACATTTGACATTTGGTTGTTTGTCATATTTTCATGATCAGAATTCATATACTGTACACTATACGACCAAAAGTTTTCCTCTGCCCATCTATTTGAGCATGTCGGTTATCCCATTCTCATAATAAGGGGCTTCCCTTGTATAAAAGCCCCCATTCTTCTTGAAAGGCTTTAAATACTATTTTGGAGTGTTTTTGTTGGAATTTGTGCCCATTCAGACAAAAGAATAGGTATTGATGCGGGATGAGATGACCTGGCTCACACACAGTGTTCCAATTCATCCCAAAGGTGTTTGGTAGGGTTGAAGTCAGGGCTCACTGCAGGACACTTGAGTTCCTCCACAAACCTATCAAAACCATGTCTTTATAGAGCTGGTGTTGTGCATGGGGGCTCAGCCATGCTGGAATGGGACAGGGTCGTTCCCAAACTACTGCCACAAGGTTGTAAGTCCACAGTAGAGTTTTACCAACACCCTTCACTAGAAACACCTAAACTCAGTAATTTATATTTGTAACCAAATCCCCCTGTCCCTCTTTCCTCCTCAGTTGTCCCTCCTTTTGGTCTAATCTACAGATGAAATTGCACAATTTAACTACCAAGAGTGTTATTCTGCATGTAAATATTCATCTTATCTCTTAAGTAGCGTGAAAAGACACTATAGTAGCGTGAAAAGACACTGTAAAGGAAAAAGTAATGGTGTAAAAAAATCTGGGTTTGACCAATAATTTTTGGCGTATAAATTCATAATTGTCCGCATAACTGTGGGGGAAGAGGGTATAGCAGGGGTGTGTCCATTACCTAAATACATTGTGCTGGAAGGTGTCCCTCTTTCTCATCTCAGAAACTTGGGAGGTATAATAGATGTTGGAGATTGTATAGATATCATGCAATCAGACTGTAACATGTGTGGCCTGCTATATAACAATCAAACAGTTTTGGATGGGCTAACTCTTCCATTGTTTCCATTACAGGTTTTTATTTTATGCAGATAACTCCTCACACTGCCTATTGAAATTCCAAAGCGCTAAAGTCTTAACAGAAGATGGTATTTTCAGGCTGTATAAACGAGGGAACGAATCCGATCATCTTGATTTATTTATGCCCATTGTGGACCACAAACAAGAATTATTATATCTCCAACAGGAGATGTAAAATAAAGAGGAAAGAGCAGACTAGCAAGCCGCTTCGATTGCCTCTTTGTGATGCGGCATTGTTATTTGGATGCCATGCGAATTAAACTCTGATCTTTTAAAATGCATGCAAATTCTTGCAGAATATATATGAAAAAGTCAGTGTCGACGAAGGTGCTCGTAGTCTCTTGATAAATGGGACTCCGGCAGGGCCTTTATTGAGTCTCTGATTTTTAATAATCTGAATCCTGCAAGATTTAATTCTGCATAATTCTGCCTGAAATCAGCTTCTGATTGAGTTGTAATGGCTGTGTTATTGTAAATATGCCTGCATACTAATGTCGTTCCGGAATTCAATAACATTTAGATGAAATTCTTGGCCCGAAGCAGTAGCAAAGTTGGGTTGACAAAAGTCGACAAAAACTTTGACGGCAAAGATTTATTGATTTTTCCGTGTTCTTCCAGCAGAAAAAAAAAAGAGGAGACAATAAAAGCCCATTTGGATGTATGGAGTTCATATAGCGAGGAGTGCATTATTTTTGAACATAATTGGTTATCTATGGACGTCCCGGTGAAGTCGTAGAAGCAGATTGATAAACACGCCGCGGATGAAAAAGACATACATCAAACGTTTGCAATATTGAGTACAGTGAAAAATCGTCGGCGGTGTGACAGATGTGGTGCCATTTATTACATATTTGTTCAGGAAACTCGTCCGCATTATGCAAAAGACTTGTTTTCTGCTTATCTGTTCCTTTCCACAGCCTTGGATTACTCAGAAGACATCGTTCTATAGGCATAGGCAGGTTCATAAATGGACATAGGGATTCGCATATAGGCTCCAAAGAAATAAAAAGGTATACAGTAACTAAGAAAAGGTAAAAAAAAAAAAGGAGTTGTGGCTTAAACCAATAGAAATTTCCACTCTCTTCTTCCCAGAAAATCAAAAATGAAAATTGATTGGTTGCTAAAGGCACGAGTTACCCATTGGGTCCCTTTTCCTCCACCATTTCTTTAAATAAAAAACTTACTAAATCAATAAACTAGGCAATTGTTTTCTTGTGTAGAAAATGCATTATCTAATTTATCAATATAGCCCTAAGTATGTCAGGGATTTAGATAGGGCTGTCCCTTTAATGAGGGGGCCTGAGGCTGTTGCCTCAGGTGGAATCTCTTTGGGTCACATGGGGGGGCGGCAGGCAGAGCAGTATGGCCGCTTTGCTGTACAATGTTTGCCACCCCCTTTCTGGCCAGAGCATCACATGCGTAACGCCCAGCTCTTGGCAACGTGGGGTGCTCTGGCTGGTGTGCCGCCTAGCTCCTGGTTTCAGAGAGTCCCTGGATGCCAAGCCTGAGTGAGGAGATGCAGGGCCTCCCCCTCGGTTCTGTGTAACACCAGCATCCCCCGTTGCATGTGTTGGAAATACAACAGCATATACTAATACTGATATGTTTGAGCTGTAAATGGCGCTGTAGTGCAATGTTCCTTTTCTATATGCATGCTTATCTATGATACACTGGAAGTTTTCCTATCTACATGTTTCCTGCATAATGCTCTATTCACATGTAATGTCCTCCTAAGCAAATAAAACTTAATTCAGCATTCCTCAAGATCTCAGTGCTTCATCTAAACACATACCCAACAGTTAGTTGAATTAAGTTTCCAGAACACACCAATTTTGGGCAGACGACAGTTCAAGGCTCTTCTAAAAGGCAGATATGACATTCTGGGAATTATAGGTGTTCAACAACCAACAGCGTAATTGATCATTTATATATTGGCCTTCTCGGAGCAGCAAGGAAACAAAACATTGGAGCCCAGATACAGTACATAATAAAATGTATTTACAGATTCTCTTCTGTTGAAGTAGAATCTCCATACGTTTTTAAGGTGGAACTGAAGCCAACAGTTATTTTTTATAGTTTTGGATAGAGTAAGAGAGAGTTATAACTCCTGTCAGCTTATTTTTGCCATCTGTGCCCCATTTTGAAGATTTCCCTTCAATTCCTTTCTGATAGCCACAACAGGAAGTGAGAGAAAATCCCTCCAAGGAGAAAAATCTCTGGTGGTCAGCAAGTCGTAGAAGATGGAGATCTCCTGGACTCAATTATTTTACTTATTTATTGAAGAAACATGTCACAAGCGTCAATTAGCCAATGTTTCAGGGGGCCACGCAGGGTCCCTTCTTCAAGGCGACATAGTGAGCTGGCCAGTATATCACCTTGAAGAAGGGACCCTGCATGGCCCCCGAAATGCTTGCCAATTGATGCTTGTGACATGTTCACACCTGCACTACACCGCGCGACACCTGGGACGCACAATGCAGGCAGCGATTGCCGCGCGTTCCCATTGATTTCAATGGGGTGACATCCGCGCGGCAATCGCAGAAAAAAGGTACATTTTATTGCGATACGCGACGCTGGGCTGTTTTAGCCGCTATCGTGTTCGGAAGCACGAGTGGAATCGTGGTGGGAAACTGCATGATCCACCCGGCGCGACTGGGGTGCCATTAGAAAGTAATGGCACCCACAGCGCGATCAGTTCACACCTTGGCGACTCCTGACCGCGCGGCAATCCATGCACGATTGAGGTGAGGTGTCGTCTAGGTGTGAACCTAGCCTCAGCCCCTGCTGTAGCCTCTCACCTTGTGCTACAAAGTTACCATGTTGCAATCCGATCATGGGGGAAGGGAAAGCTAAGAAAAGGCTTCTTCCTGCCTGCAGCAGACTGGTGACATCATATTGGATACAGCTTAAAATAATATGGTTGCTGTAAAATATTTACAATTCAAACCCACTCAGTTATGACCTATACAAGTCTGCACTCATTTAATATGTCTACTGCGGTCAAAGTGACATGGGGACCCCCCCTAAAGGGAAATGTTATTGTTTTTCTGTAATTGCATTTCCATGGTGTTCAGACAGTAAAGTTTAGTGGGATTGTTATTTAACTTTGGCTCAGTCCTTATTGTAATATATTGCAATGTGTCCATCGTTGTCTTATAGTCAGATCACCTTGCATAGATCTCCTATATTCGCGGATTTCAATAAGCAAACAAGCTGATTACACCTGGAAACGAATGTCTGTGGAACAAATCTCCCCAGCTGACAAGTCTAAGCACATGAGACAAGTAATAAAGAATTGCAGCCAAAGAAACATTCCTCCACAACAGGAAACACTTCACTTTGCATCTAAATGTGGAGGCCGAAGTGTCTACAATGCCATCTGCTACTACATGGGATTTTATGTCACATGAATGGCTGTCCCTTGGATACATCATGCGTTGTGTTCTTCCCATATGTCTGCAAAAGAAAATAGATTTGTTTATTGAGTATTCACGTTCTGTCGTGACAACTTTACAAGGTCCTACCTTGAGGCTGTTGGGATGAATGGTGATATCATCACGGGGGTAGTGTGATGTCATTATACCACTGTGCGCAGAAAGCCATTACTAATGTGTAATGGAACTCTCAGCTCCAAACGCTGGCCATTCTGGTAATGAGAAATGATCTCTCATACATCTGATCACTTCAAATGACCTTCCTCTTGCTATTGATTTGGTCAGATTTGATTGAAAAAGGCCCCCAGGGCCATTGGCATTTTTCTATCATAATAGATGGAAGAGAGAGAGAGAGAGAGAGAGAGAGAGAGAGAGAGGTAGATAGTACTTATTTTTGTTTATTTAGAGCACCAACCAATTTGTTTTGCAGAGAAAATAGCTCAGTGACTTCAGCCCCTGTCCCCAGAGGAGTTCATAATGTTATGTCCAAACACAAAACCAAGGAAGAACACACAAATAAAGACATACAGTACATACTGTATACTGGCTACCACAATGACTAGTGGAAGCCAGTTAAACTCCCAGAATATTTTATTGTGCCAAAACAAAGCCAGAGAGAAAGCCAGGAGAGACAGCCAGAAGGATGAGTGAGGAGAGACTGCCAGGAGAGAGAGTCATTCGGATTAAATGTCTTTAGTGACAAGCTCTACTCGTATCTTCGTCGGTCTGCGTTAAGAAGGTAATTTTTTAGGGAGGGACTCGCAGAGCTCCAGAAACAGCGAAAGACACAAAACCTCCTTTACATTGAGGCCGTAAACAAGGTGTGAGAGGGTTAAGCATGATGGACTGGGCACCCTACTATTGCCCCTGTCCAGGTGACATCTTGTATCTTTGTCTCAGGTGGCCAGAAAGACTGACACAAGATGGAAAATCAGAACTGTGTGTCTGAATCCTGGACAGGTAGCAACTCTAGCTGTATCAGTGCCATGCAGCAGAACCTGGTCTTGCAGGAGGTATATAGTGAAAACTCAAACTTAGCTGAGGAAGCCTATTGAAGGGTATTGGGGCAAATCTTGATAGTAAATTTAGTGGAATTTGAAGAGTGAAAGGCATAAAAAAAAAGAATGCGAACTGTCACAGCCGAGTCCTTTGCCATACCAAAGGAAAAGCAATATGACACTGAGAAGGAGAGTATGTGTACTGGAGACACAAACTCGGGCAGCTGCAAGGAGAACAAATTTTACCCTCCTGTCCGGGGCCCCCTACCGTGCTTAGAAACAGCATGGCCCCTGTGCTGTCTGTCTAATTCCGTCGCTGGTTGCCCCTGTCCGGATGACATGTTGTATCCGAGTTTCAGGTGGCCAGAAATCAGGACACACGGTGACACACTTTTCAAAACTCAGACTGTCCAGGTGAATCCCAGACAGGTGGCAACCCTATTCCTGTCACATGATGTGCTGTGATCCTCTTTTTGCAGTAAACTGTATGATGCTGGGTGTCATTTAACCTAGAACGGGAACAGCGGTGCATACTGAAAGAGGACGCAGAGTGTAGCGCTGAAGCATGGAAAAAGGGTACTGGTTTGGGACCTTTGTCCTTTCTAATACAGAACAGGGGGTAAGGGATTGGATTAGAAAACAAAATAGGGGCATTGAGCTTTAAGCAAATTATCCTACCAATTGTGGGTTTTTTGCATCATGAGTGGAAGTGGGGGTGCCCAAAAAGAAACAGGCAAAAAAAAAAATATGAACCTTGTCCCTGGTGGAAACTGAGCTCATAGCTAAAGCACTGGAAGACAACTGCACTTACAATGAGGCTACCATCCTACCAGCAGAAGAAAAATATAATAAGTCTATGGATTGATAATTATTATAGAAAAAATAGGGAACCTGGAAGACAGAGGAAAAAAATATAAATAACACTTTTTAGTGAACTGAAGTGTGTTTTGAAAGGAAACCATATTTTAAAATCAAAAATTTCAGAGCTGTACTTGAAACTCTCACCTGCCTTCGGAGAGCAGATTAGGATCTTACCTGACCCTCCGCACCCACCTTAAATCACAGCTTACGAGCGTCTCTGCTGAGCTGCTCCATGATGCTGGGAACACAGTGCAGCGGCATCCCTCTTCTAGCCTCGGGCATGCCTTCTGGAGAGGTAAAATGTCATTCACTGTCGCAGAAAAACAACACTCATTCTAGATGCTGGACATAAGAAAAAGTATTTTTCATAGGCTGCACAGGATACACACACTCTCTAAAAAAAGCAACCATAAAATGCAAATACCAGATTTTCTGAAATGTTTTTCTGTCATCTCTTTACAGCAGTCAGCAAAAAAAAAAAATTGGGAGAGTTGTCCCTGGATGCAGTGCTGCCACAAGGGTGGGGGTGGCTGGGTGTGGGTTGGAATGATGGGTGTGCTGCTTCTTATAGATTCGGACCGGGGTGTCCGTCGTTTGCCAAGTGGATCAAAGAGAACCACAGCCACCAAAGCAGAGCCCTACATACCCCCTACTTGCTCACACATCCCCCTGAGTGATCACCACCCTCACCATTCATGGACCTACACCCATCGACCCCTCGCCGCTGATTAAGCTCCACCATCCATCCATTGGTAAGTTGGCCATCTCCATTCATTTTATATATGGTAGTAGCGCTTCTTTACTCCCCTTTCTCTTTGATCCCCTCAGCAAAACAAAAAAGGTTGTTGAATTGATAACGTCCATACAATATAAGATGGTAAGCACTCACGGGCAAAGCCCTCCTTACCATCTTCTCTTGAATTGTATTGTAATTGTAATGTCTTCCCTGTATAATATTAATAATAATAATATATAGGCCTATTTAAAGGAGAACTATGGGGTAAGTGTTTTTCCCCATAGTTCTCCTAAGGGTCACGTGACCAAAGCTCAGTATACCGCCAGTTACAGCTCGCGGTATACTGAGACCGCCGCAGCTGGGATGGATCCCCACATTACTGTCGAGATCCACCCAGCTGCGTGATTGACAATGTTGTACAATAGCAACCAATCTAAACTGGGCAATGGTAAGTGAATCTATTTAATGATCAAGGTTAAACTTGAGATGTGTAGATTCATTGGGATCCAAATACCCACCAAAGTTGTTCAATCTGTCAGGTGAACTGACTTGCACAGCCCCTCTTAGAAGCCAGCATTTGGGTCCTTTGGATCTCTTATAAGTAAAAAAAAGCCAATACTGTGCCAAATACTGTGCCCATACAGTCAAAGTAAAGATCAGTGGTTAGTTCACATTAGTATGTGTTTCAGGGGTTATAGGAGACCACCTTTATCAGGGCTTCAGACTTTCAGAGGATGGGAATACTTGGACTGTAGATAGCCAAACAAGAGCTGCCAAAGTCTCTTAAAACTCTTTTATTGTTCTCTAAGGTCTAATTGCATTGCCAGTGCAGCATTTTCAGTGTGACCCCTGATTAGCATTATTACTACACAATTCCCACTTATTCACTAATAATTATTGACCCTCAGAAAAAAAAACTGCAAACAGTCTGTGTAGGCTCTGACAAGAGTGACTTGGAGCTTCCACGGAACTGCCTACCCTGGCTTTTCAGTATCTAAATGAAGTGATGGGGCAAAGAAAGGTTGAGTATGGGGCATTAAAGCAAAGCTTCTATGTCTTGCATGAGCAAAGCACTGGCTTAGTCTAAAGTCCGTGGAAACCCATTAAGCTTAGGATTAACCCATTTTTAAATATTTGTATAGGATGACAAAGCTCTGTCCTTGTCTTCCAGTTGTTCTCCTGCACTGTAGCCCTGTCACATGGGCTTCTGATGGTGACTACAAGTGGCCGTTTCAGTACACATTAAAAAGGCATGGTCCACTGTTGCCACCATCAGAAAACCTCCCCTGATAAAGGGCCAGTCAGCCATCGCTGGAATTTGTGTAGAGAAGTGGCTGCAGATAGGCTGTGGGAGATCATCAGTGCTGATATGCAGAGGATAAGAAATCCTTTAAAACAAATATTTTTAAGGACAATGGCAGCTGTTTGTGATACAGAATGCTTGTATATAATAAATGTCATTCAGGTAGGGTGGTGTCAACTAAACGTCACTTGAGTAAAGTTTGTGTCTACTTTACCTAGTGCTACAAAGCCAGTGATGGGCTTTCCTATTATAAAGCACAGTAACCTTTGCAAACTACATGCTATGGATGCTTCTGTATTTATTTGTATGAATGTACATTTTCTGAAAATAATTACAAATTTTAAACATCAGTTTATTAGACTTGTAAGCTCAATAAAATTACAAACCTACCTATTAGGTTACCTATTGAGAATACACATTTTTAACTGCCTTGTTTCCACCAAGTCATCCAACAAAGCAAAAAAATGATCCCCGTAAAATTGTTTTATATTGTATTCTGTCTAGAGGTCAGGTGGGAGGTGAGCAACCTGGTTTTCCAAAAATATTACACTGGAATTTTTTTTTTTTAAACTAGATATTACACACAGATAATTTCATTGCACTTGCTTCAATCTTCATCTATTTACATTTTACTTGTTCAGAGCTTATTTTATGATCGCCACAAAACTGAGAAAGTGGAAAGAAGAGTTTATTTTTTATGTACTGCACAAACAATCATCCCGAGATTTACATTATTCTTGATTTCAGCCCGATAAACATAAATCATTTTAATATTAAAAAACGTGTACGTTTGCCTCCGTTTCAATATTTACAGAAAAAAAATTGATTCTACTGCAGGAATATTTTACTGGAATAAACATAATAAAATGATATTACTGATTCCAGCTCAGTTGTATAAAACTCAGCTCAGCTGAGAAAAATACTATTTGTGCTGCTTGTATAGTGAATATGGATGATTTATATTTATTAAAAAGAAAAGAAAAAAAAACAAGCAAATGGAAATCAGGCTGTTCACTTTAGCAACCAATCATTCTCTCAGATTCCCTAAAAAAAATACATCACGGCTTCTAATTGGTTGCTATTAACACCTCTGGTTATCAAGACCAAGCCAAAATGCTTCATTGTTTTTAAAACAAAGTGTAATGAGTTGTGGGCAAATTTGTTTATCTATTTTTTTATTTTTAGGTATCAATTTATTATTTCTGCAGCATTTAGATATAATTTTTATTCTACAAATAAGTATTTAATACAGGTGCACCCATGTCACTCAGTTTGCAGATACTCAATACATAATGTGACACAACCATGGTCAATAAAAAAGATTGACTAAAAGAATCAAGTTGGAGTGCGAGTCACTCTGTCAGTTTTAGTTTGCAGATATGCTCTGGGCTCTCTATGAAGAAGATGCAAACCTGGCTGCATTCTTATTGGCAGCCTTTGTATAACTGACTAGCTTAGCATGTCCATCACTACTAGAAGAAGAAGAAGAAGAAGAGGAGTATCCCAAGTCTGTGATTTACTCATCAGTCTGCGTAATCTGATATCCCTGCCGTGCAGGTGTTTTTTTATAGCATTATATGTTATAGCAAACCCTGTTAAAAAAATGTCAGGCCTATTTAAGGGAATCTATAATGGTTTGGGATCAATTTTATAAGATTTCAAGTGAATATATATATATATATACACACACACTTATTTTACAAATAAACCTGTAAAATCTGACAAAGGATTCCCAGAGCACTATGGGTTTTCTTAATTTGGAGCGCAACCAAAAATTCTGTAAATGTCTTTAAAAATATATGTAAACCCTAAGAATAAACTTCTCTTATTTAATTCCTTTTGATCTGTTAAAACAAAATGTTTTCAATGGTATATTTATCTGTTTGATGAGTACAAAAAATATCTGCAAGAAATCTTGTGAGATGATAACTTTCTGTGCTATCTGCCTGTAATTCTGTCCTTTTGCTACACTGCTGCTGCTCCATAGACACAGTACAGAGTTGTCACCCTAGCACAGGAAGTGTGATATTAACAATATAATAACCAGGTGAAAAGAAAGGGAAAAAGCCTACAAAAAAAGGAAAACTAATGCATCCACAATGTCTAAGGGCTGGTGAACTGTAATATATGAAATTATTGTTTTTCGGGTTGAGAGACATTTTTACAAGGCAAAGTGCAAAGTTGTGTAATCCACAACAACCAATTAAATTGCATCTATAATTAATTAGTTCTAGCTGAAATCTAATGTAACCCATAGCAACTATTTGGAATCCCCTTTTCATAGATCTTAGTACAGTATTTTCCATGCAACTGCATACTGCTTGTTCGCATTGTGGTTGTTCTTTTGAAATGCCCATACTGTATCTCCTGATTTAGGGTTAACAATTAGAGAAGAAAAAGAAACAGAGTGGAACTGCAAGGTTTTGAGAGCAGCTCTAACCATTAATATTAAATATAGAGGACTCTTACCTTGGGTCATAAAAGAGGCAACTCAACAGGAAGTAATTCCGTTAAAGACAAATTGCCAGGTTTTCTATGAAAGATGGCAGGGAGAGAAAAAAAAAAGAAAACATGATTTTTTAAACTTGTAATCTAGATTTAATTTGTAGCGATTTGTTAAAGGAACGCTGTACATTAACCCAGTAGTTTTATATCCATTAAATCAAATAGCTTTTAAAGTAGATTCCACCACATTTGGAGATCGAAATCTCTTCTAATAATAGGAATTATTTAAATGGAACAAATGCATTTGGACATTAATGGAAAAAAAAATGCTATTAGCAGGGTAAGCTATTTAAAAGGGGATTCACAATGTCTCACACCATGAAACTTTTTCAATCACCTGTTCTTTCTTTCCCATACGACCGGGAAGGCACTGTGGCGGGTTTTAACACGATACTTCCATTTGGAGGGGAGAGAGAAATTAATATAAATGACATTTGTTTTAGGTGAATGAAATCTTTTCTCTGGCGCTTATAATTCCAACATGAGTGACACGTCAGTTCCAATTTGTGCGTGAGACTGCAGCTAATCTACGGTAACAGAGAGCGATCGGGAGGACAGCGTAGCGTATCCGGAGAAAATAATAACTTAATCACCTGAAATATTTCAATTACAAAGCCAGGTTTCGGGTTACGCAAAGGATACCATTTGAGGTGACGAGTTTCAAAGTTGAACGTGCGAGGAAGCAAGCATTAAAAGGAATGTATGAGGAAGAAAATACATGGGCTGCCATTTGTGAACTGCCTTTTTGCAGATGCCTGGCTGCTATGATGATCCAATAGCCTCAATAGTTGTGACTATCCTCAGAATGAACTGGCCACGTGCTCGTTCTGAGTCCAGTAAGGGGCCCTTAGGCTTCTTTCCCCATGTTTTGCACTGACTTATTAAAGCTTGGGCCTTTGAACTGAGTGCACAAAAGCTTTTTTGCATCAGCAGTGAAGGAGAGCCTGCATAAAATGTTAAAAGGAACTAACAGCTCCACCTGCTGGATGGATAGAAAAGAACAAAATATTCATATGTAACAGTTCATATTTTATTGAATAAAGAAAAATATGTTTTCGAAATTGTATTTTTTTTCTGGTCTTGACCATAACAAAAAAAGGAAACATGCATACAACTCTATATGCTTTATATAAAATGCTCTATATTTTCTTTAAAATGAATCTGTTATGACCAGCAAGGTTTACTACATCACTGGTAAAATGAAGTCACCAAAATATCTATATTTGTTTTCTAATTGAGTCCTTTGTGTATGTGGGGCATGCTGGATCCCATGTCCTGGTTGCATAAATGGACTTAAGAACTCTACGGGGTCTATTCACGAAGCTGCCGAAGGATCTGGCCGTAGCGTCGGCCGATCCTTCGGCTAGCTTCGGCCGCAGGACACACGTACCAGCCTGAAGTGAATAGCCGAACAGTGTTCGGCTCACTTCACTTCAGATCGTCTGCCCTCGGCAGCTTTGTGAATTCAACTGTACAATGCCAGAGCTTCTAGTGACCACAGATCCTATGTTGGTGGACAATTGAATGATGGAGGTAGGGCTTAGCATCAGGAGAAGGCAGTGATTGGTTTTGACTTCTGACATCAACTGTACAATGCCAGAGCTTCTAGTGACCACAGAGCCTATGTTGGTGGCCAATTGAATGATGGGGGTAGGGCTTAGCATCAGGAGGAGGCAGTGATTGGTTTTGACTTTGTCTAAACAGACCCCTAATATTTCCCTTTTAAAATAGAAAAAAAGATTGAGGACACAGAGTCCTCAATCTCTTTTTCTGCAGCCCCTGTTATAAATGAACAGGAATCCTCTATACTGAGTGTTCCTGTTCAGAGGACAGAGTATGATTACTATATCCAAAATCATGAATGCACAGGAGGTGATGTAGATCACTTCCCATTCACTCATAATTGGGGATATAGTAACCATACGATACCATGTAACCATACCATGTCCTCAATTATTTACAAACACTCAGCAACCACCGATCACTGACTGCTTGTACCACTCTACTTCCTGTGTCAGTGAGCAAGCGGAGCTCAGCCTCCTGTGACAGCATTGGCTGTCTTCGCCCACACAATGCTCTGCCGATCTGTGGCAGAAGGCTGAGCGGTGTGGGAGGAGAGACGCCGGCCGCTCACAGCGCTCTCCTCCCACAGCGCTCAGCCGCCTGTGACAGTTTCTCTCCTCCCCGCTGGGACACAGAACAGCACCCAGTGGGGAGGAGAGAAAGCAGGGATGTACCGCTAAATTGGCGAGAAAATGGCACTTTCGGCATTCTGCCAAAAGTGCAATTTTCGGCTGATATGTTTCGGCGGCCGATATATCGGTGCATCCCTAGATGGAAGGCCCAGAAAAAGGCTTGGACTTTGACAGTAATTGTAGTTTCTGCTCACTAATGAACATAATAGGTTCATTTTACAAATGTATATTTAGTTTGCCAAAGAACTGTGGGGGGGAATTTATTAAGACTGGAGCAGACAGAATCTGGAGCAGCTGTGCATGGCAACCAATCAGCTTCTCTGTTCAGTTTGTCCAGTTAAGATTTGAAAATGAAAGGTGGATGCTAATTGGTTGCCATGCACAGCTGCTCCAGATTTTGTCTGCTCAAGTTTTGATAAATTTTGTTCTGTGTATTATAAACAATTGCTATTGTTTGTTTTATTCATAAAATACTGTTTTCAGCTTTCTTTATTTCTTTTTTCTATCTCCAAGTGATGACATCATTATTATTATACAGGATTTATATAGCGCCAACAGTTTGCACAGCGCTTTAAAATATAAGGAAGACATTACAACCACAATACAATTCAAACAAGATGGTAAGGAGGGCCCTGCCCCTGAAGGCTTACAATCTAAAAGGTAGGGCCAACTTCTTTCAGCCGCTTCCTGTCTAAATGCAACTGCTCCAGCATTGGCTGTACATCATTGCTGTGGACCTGCCCCTGGATCAGGCCTGTGCAATGTGTGTTGGCAAGGTTGCTTTTAGTCTCCATCGTGTGAAAGGGCGGCCACACAGGAAATCTAAAAAGATACGAAAATAACATTTAAAACGACATTAACATGTTAAATGAGACTTTAGTGATTGTGTTTCCATTTACTTTGAAAGTACTTCCTATTCACGACTATCACATTTCTAGACCTAAAAGGGTAAATCTCTCCATACAATTAAACAATTGATAGAAAAACGTATAGTATTGTTTAATTAAACATTTAAGATATGTTTATGCTATACTAAAGCCTCTCTCATAAATTATCTCCCGTGGAGCCCTAGCACGGAAAATATTTAGAAGAATTAACGGTTTACATTAGGGACTTCCTTTCTTCTTTGCTTAAAATGTTTAATTAAGCAGGTTCAAATTTAAAGAGACTTGGGGCAGAATTCATCAGACTTCCATAGTTTAACAGGCAGGATAATCAATTACTGCAGTGTTAAACTTGAGTTAGGTTAGCAGCTATACACAGCTCCCTATCACAGCATACACATCCTCGCCTATCATTAAATCTTTGCATTAAAAAAACTGCTTTGCATTAAAGGCATCCTGCCCTCAAAATGTTCCTTTGCCAAAAAGGAGAACTTTGGTGGCGATGAAAATTTGGCGTAAATATATACATCAAGTGAGACTTTTCATTGAAGTGCGCGGCCTTTGGCAGAGGTCTTTTAACACTGATAACGTGTAAACAGCTGCTAGCGCTTTTATCACATAGTATTTGTGTTGGGATATCATTTTTTTTTGCTGTTTGCATTGCTGTGATAGCATTTATCATCATGATAGAATACATTTGGTCTGAGATTTAGAGTGAACCTGTGGACAGCTTACGTACACTAAAAGTAATTGTCCAGCCAAAATGTTTTTCTGTTTTGGGCAGTGTGGGGAAGGATTAGAACCCCCATCTGTTTTTTTATCTGTCCCAGGCTCCATAAGAGAGATGTCGCTTCACTTACTGTCTCAGTGACAATGGTTTTAAAGGAAGCTAGGACAAATTTGCAATGAAGACATGGATAGCATTAAGGCATCGTTCACACCTATTGTGGCCGGAATGCACTGGATCACATTGCGGCCAGCTCAGTTTGTTGTGGGGCAGGAGGGGGTGTGGTGGTGCAGTGAAGTGAATGGCACCGCAGCCTCACCCTCCGGCCGCAATGTGTGCGATCGGCCCCACAGGAATGCGCGGCCCATTCAGAAAAAATTTTGCTTGCAGTAATTTTCCTGACCAGACTGGACCGCAGGCACTGATGTGCCAAGTGTTCCCGTGCGGCCGATCGTGTTGCTGCAGTGCCATTTACTTTACTGCACCGCCACGCCCCCTCCAGCCCTACAACAAACTGAGCTGGGCCACAATGCGATCCTAGCAAGCAGTAGATACATACAAAAACATTAAAAATAAGAACCAAATAGGCTTACATTTACCTGTACCATCTCAAGATTTTCGGGTGGCCGCAAAGGCTCATGGGGCGGGTGCATGCGCAGTTCCTCGGACAGAAGAAGAGGAGAGACACAAGGTAAGTCAATGCAGCAGTGTTCACCCGCACAGACTCTGTGGGACAGGAAGAGACAAGAGTTAGCGCTGGATCAGAGACCAGCACCAGCGCTAGAGGGACTCCTAAAAACTACAGGAAAGAAGATCATCGGATCAAGAGGCATCATTTAAGGTAAGTCCTTAAAGCAGCATGGGGGGGGGGGACTATTAATGTCCCTTTAAGGTTAAAGTGTATGCAAAGCCTAACAATACATTTCATCTTTTTTCCCTGTTTTGGACTGTTAAATCTACCATTGGAAGCGTTTTAATATATTTTTCTGTAAGTTATAACAAAATATTGTTTCATCCTGCCAGAAATGTTGTGAGCTGATAACTTCCTGTGACTCTCTGCCTTGTCTGACTGTTATCAGTTAGCATTGTTTCTTCTAGAAATCCCTGAGCACAACACCAAGGGCTTTGGAGTCCCAAAGTGTTTATTTCAACATAAGAATCCAAGATAACAAGTCGATGCATTTCTTGGATAGTAAAGAACTCCCTTCAGGGCTACATGAATATAAACAGTGTACATGTAAACAGTTCTATAGTGAAGGCAAATAAAAGCAAGTCAGAAGCTATTTAAAATGTCCGAAGCAACCCAGAAGCAGCGCTAACTGAATTAAAACTGATCTTGAATCTCAAGTCTCTTTTACATAAAAGGAAGCAGCATTTTGCTCCTAAATCTGACACCTAAATCGGAGTGGGGAGGGGGGGAATCCAGCCCCTCCCCTGTCACGGCAGAGAGCTGTGACAGGATCGAGAGGTGAGCGAACACCGGTATGTGTTCCCTCACCTCCCGATCTACTGAGCTGACCTGAGACAGTCTCATTGTCACAGGTCGGCTAGAACTATGAGGTGAGTGAAAAGCACTCACCTCATAGTCCTCCTTTAATATCTGCTCTGATATGCTGTGTATGTAGTATAATGAACCCCACAGCACAAAGCAATGATGAACAGTAAAAAAGTCAGCAGTGGTGCTTAATGCCTGGTCTAATATGCTGCAACTCAGGGGCCTTGCTAGAACCTGGCACCCAGGGCAAATGCCTTAGGTCTTCTGGTGAGTGCCTCATGTGTAATTTGCCGTCATCCCAAGTATGATGCTTTCATTTTGGTCATCCATTTCTACCGCCACTGCATTTTCCCCCTACAATTATTGCGAACAATATTGGGTAGATAGTTATAGAACCTGGCACCTTTAAAGTGACACTAAACTCAGGAGTTAAATCTTAAAAATACATTCTAGAACATTAACTATTAACAACAATTTGTATTTGTGTATCACTCGGCTGCAGATTCTCAAATCATCTCTGAATTGGTGCTGACACTGTCCTTCCTTCTGGAGGGGGGCTACACTTGTTCCCCATGGTCCCTGTGTGTGTTGTAAAGTAGTCACCGCTCCAGGCTCACTCCCGTGATGGGTTACAATCTCACATTTAGTTTACTAATTTGTATTGAGATTGTGCTGCTACACTGTGCAGGCAAGAAACACTGGTGCTCCATGCCTGGTCTAATATGTTGCAATTTCAAATGTAGGAGAATAAGCCCCATAGCGCAAAGCAATGAACAGTAAGAGTGGTTTACAACACAGCTATACAGTACTAGCTCTTGTCTGACAGACCCTGTCTGGACTAAGTTCTAATATCCTGCAAATGCTGTAAAACAGGCCCCAGAATTAGCTCCCCATCTCCTTCCATCATCCCAACCAAAAAATCCTATCTCCTCAGCACATCACTGATCTAATTACTAGGCAACTAGGCTATAAATGTCTGGGGACTGTTAAATGGCTTGTATTTAAAGGCTTTGGCTGGGGCCATATATCAGGCCATCACAGACATCCAGTAGAATGCCTGTCAACGCAAACATTGTGTCCAGAGTCCATGTGGGCAGACATGTTTTTTCCACATATAATTCTATGTCCCTGATTGTCCCTGATCACTGATTGGCTGCTGAATAGGCCTAGGGTATTATGGGATAGACCACCAAGTTTTTCCTCAAATATCACAGTTGTTCTGTTTGAGCATTCCTGTATTGAGTACACAATGTCTTGGTAAAACACATGAACAACAACCCTAGCAATGACTACAAGCATATTTTTGGCAAGAGCAGCATGATAAGTGGCCAATTGCCCGAGGGAATTGGGCTAATACGCGAGTACACACCATGATCTCATGCAGGCTTAGATCTGCAGTTGTTGAGACTACTTTGAGTTCCCACAGGCCTCTTCAAGCACTATTTGTACATACAGTATTTATTAGAAACAAAAATTGTAAGCTTTGGGGCAAGGGCTTATGTGAATGGACTAGTCTCTCCCCAAAGTAAAAGCAATACATAAAACATGTAACTAAATGGACGGAGAATACAGAAAGGTAGATACACCCGTAGGTTACTATCTGTGGTTAACTACATTTGGGCAAATGTCTATAGCCTCCTGTCAACTAAGCTAAACCTTTCTTCAACCAAGCACAATGGAAACTTTAACAGCCTGTACAGCCATAATAGAAACAAAATGGAGGGAAAATGCCATTTACAAAGTTAATTATTATCCAGCAGTGACTGACAACATAAGAGTTGCCAGAAAAGTGGCATTGGCCTTTAAGCGCAAAGCCGATGCAGATGAATTACACTGGCTACCCAACAACATGGCTGAAGTGCGGGGATCTATCAGGGTTTGAGATCTTAAAGTGGATAGGGAAAAATGCGATTACGAGCGGCCAGAAAATTACATGTTCCCGCGTCTTCGGTGTCCCGGCAATTTCAGCCACGTTTCTGCCTTCTTGCATCGCTCTTTCAAATGATTTGCTTGCATTACACTCTCGCATTGAGTTGGAGCACCACTACAGAATGAAATTACCCATCTGACACCATCAACCTTTTTTTGTGTAAGTAGAGAGCACGCCATGTTACAGCTTTGCTACTTCACTGTAAAAAGAAAGAAAGATCTCATAATATTATAGACTCTGAGCGGTCGGTTGTGGAGTTACTTATTATTAAAATATAACATAATGTTCATCTGATGTGATTATTTTAATATGGGACTTGTTTGATATATCAAACAGCCTTCTGTTTGATACATGCCCTGCGCTCTCCTCCTCTCTCTCTCCTTTACCCTGTATTCCATTTATTTATATCCAGATGATAAAAATTTGATTTATTTTACAACAGATCAGTAATTGTGCTCTACAAATAAGTCTCTAATGGTAATCAACAGCATTTTCAACATAATTTAATTTGTCTTTTCCCAGGAGGAAGTTAAATGCAGTGATCGTAATGCAACTGCAATGGACAAGGCTGCAGTTAATCACGGCCTCCTCTCGTAGACAGCACCGATATTGTATTGACAGAAATTAAATTAACCATCAGTATGGGCAATCAGTGGCTCTATGGCTATTAAAAGTAATAAAAACAAGAAAACCCAGACCGTAGCCAATTACATTGTGACATCTAAATGAAAACGGACAATTACTTTAAATTCAATTTTTTCCCCCCCCCCATCCAGTTAGAACATGAAGGGTACATCGTTTACAACGTTGTACTCTCTGGCCTTTAATTAACCAATAAGCACATCATGGTGTATTTAATACGGCAATAAAAAATGCCTTAGGTGATAGCTGACTGACCAAATGTATGACAGGGACTCTCGCAGATTAACCAAGTGACATATTTAACTACAGTTTAAATCTTTTCTATATGATTAAAGTCATTTATTAATATGCCCTGTGATTCCGAACTCAGTTTCAACAATGGTAATGAGAGTATGGATGCTAATTATGTTTTTACATTTCACACGCTGTTCACAATTCTCGCTGACATTCTGAACTTTTATGTGTTTTTTCTTTCTTCTTCTTTTTTTTGTTTTGCCTTTTTTCTTCTTAAGTGCTGAGCTGGTAAATTGTGTTTTGTAGCAGATACATAAAGTTTACAGTATCGATTCAGGAAAAAAAAAAGTTTGAATGGTTTATTTTATTGTAATCCAAAATGGATTCAACAGATGTAAGTCAGCTTCAAATTAATTTTAGAAAGGACAACTGTAAAATAAATAAAAAAATACATTTGTAAATCATCATTTATTTTTATTCATATTTATTTGTATTATTTATTTAATAATCCTGAAAGCAGATAGACTTGTAAACCACTTAAGGTTGAATTAATTTTTCTTTCCTCTTGTGATAAAGTAGGGAAGAGTTAGAGCCGTTTTCCATGTGTAATTGCATTATGTAGCCCCACTGGGACATTCACCCCTCTAATTGTTTTTGAAATATAAGGAAAATCCAAAATTTTGAGTTGTCACCAGAATTGAAAAAGAGAGAAAAGCTTCCAATGGGGATACTTGTTCCTGTGGCAACTGTGACTGTGACCTGTGATAGCATGCTCCCATGGAGCATCCTTTGGAAGTATTGGAAGCCCAGGAGCTGATTGTTTCAGCTCCTGGGCTTAGTGCTGGTTGCTGGCTGTCATAGACAGTCAGTGGTTCCAGCCTGCATCCCTTCCAGGACCCACTGCAGATGCTGACATTTTAAAAATGGCACCTTCTCAATGGAGCCTGAAGTGGCTAAAAAACAACCACAAAGTGTACTTTTAAAAGCAACTGAATTTGACAGGCTTTGGCAATCCCCAGTACAGCATGTTTAGACTGGGGGTGTGCAATGTAGCACATGGAGCCAGTCAGTTGTGCTGCAGTGATTATGGGCTAACAGAGGACTTGCTTATAGATGGAGAAGGCAGAGTAACAGAGAAATAAGCATATCAGTGAGCTGTTTCTCCTTTCACTGTCCATTCACAATCTGGGGGCAGGGACAAGACTTAGTTGTATTACTTAACTGCAGTAGAGAAAAGTCAGGTCTTTCGTCGATGACATCGCGTCACCACTTATTTCACGGTGAGTTGCTACATATCACACATCTGACCATCGTGTTTTTGATTATTCACATCTTCACCGGTTTTTTTTCCTGCTCTGATTGCTTCTGCCATCATTTGGATAATATGACACCAGCCACCTCTGGATCCTTCCCTGCCACTACACATATCCTAATTTCCACAGCCCCAACAAACCAACCCATCAGGTTCACACCCCACATGGACCCACATTTCCTGACAGGTCTCCCTCATTTTCTGTTTTTCTTGACAAACGTCAGACACCCCGGTCCGCACAAGCAGCACACCGAGTAGCAACATCTGTATCCACATGTTCCCACCTTCGAAAAGCGATGTACTATGGGACAACCCTTGTAACTTTCCATTGCTTGTAAACATACATGGTTTTAAAATATGGACATATAGGGGTTGATTTACTAAAGGCACATACGCTGTTCACTTTGCAAGGGAACTTGCACATTGCAGGGGAATTTTCCCATTGCTTAGTAAATGAGGTGAAACTCTGCTGACTTCCTAAATCCAGTTATTGTATGTGCAAGCAAAAATATATTTTTTTTCCCAGAACATTATTGGGTATTTTAGGTAAATGTTAACCAAATTCACTGAGCTAAGGGAACAATTCCCTTGCAAGGTGAAAATTCCCTTGCAAACTGTACAGCCTACTTGCCTTAAGTAACTCAACCTTATAGTGTCTGTTTTCACTGGTTGAACGAAAGATCTGTCCACCATCTATTTCCTAGCACCTGTCTGTCTGGTTGTTAATCCCCAGCCAAGTCAAACAAAATTCTAAAAATGTACAGTTTTCTTTTTTTTTTATATTATGGAATTAGATGCTCAGACTACACAGGTAAGAAACAACAAAACGGAATAATTTCACCAATTATGTCCTGTCATTTAATTAACACGAGTCCCAAAATATCATCTCCACGCTCAACATTTCTCTTATCTCAAAACACAGCCCATATATTTGTTTTCTATTTCTTTTTCCCCGTAATCTGTCGGAAAAGCTGTCTCAATTTTTCTTACTTTTGGTCCAATTTATTTACCTTTTTCCTTTATTTTTTGCCAACTTGTAACTTTGTTCTTGACTGTAAAAAAAAAAAAAATTTAATGTATTTTTAGCATGCATAAAATTCCCATGAGTCGGTCTCGCTTACATGGACATCCAGTACTGTCACGGTGAATTAGCAACTCTGAGCAAGCTGTCATTTAGGTATAAAAATATACCACCTCCAAACATCCTGCGTTTCCTCCAAACATCCAGAAATGTATTCGAACATCCTGCCATTTTAAAACCTTGTATCATATTAACTGTCATCATTATCATGGATATATACTTTTCTCTTGACAATATGGGTTGCATAGTTAAAGGCAAAAAAGTTGATGCAGAGAGTCATTACCAAGACCACCGGGTAGAACCCTTCAGGCAGTGAAAAATATAAATCTGTGTTTGCACTAATCAATCAAAGTATTTAATTTTAGGCTGCTTTACCACACTGTCTTTTTCAATGTGCTTTTGCAGAAAGTAAGAAGCAATTACAGCTCTGCTTTGGATATGCATAAAGGGTCTGTCCAGCAATTATAAAAATTCGTACATTGTCTGTCTCCACAAAGATGCTTTCCTCTTGGCAATATTCACCTAAATCTTTAGGTTCTTGGGCTGATTAACTGGTTTATTAGGTCATTATAAACTGATTTTGAAGATAATTGGTACTTATGAAGAAATCAAACAGCTCTAGCATTTGATCTGTAAACAGCTGGATACCAGTGAGTGGAAAATTATGCTAAAAGTTGACCTTATCTGCCCATACACTATATGGACAACACTCTGTGGACATCTAATCATCATATCTAAATTAGTTTGTTTGACATCCAATTCCAAAACTATACGCATTCAAATTGACTTGGTTCCCTTTTGCATCTATATCAGCCTCCACTCTTCTTAACAGGCTTGCCACAAGATTATGGAGTGTTTTGCGGAAATATGTGCCCATTAAGCAAAAAGAGTATTTGTGATGTTAGGTAGTGATGTCGGATGAGAAGAGGTGGCTTGCAATTGGCTCTCCAATTCTCAAAGGTGTTCAGTTGGGTTTGGTTGAACGCGTCAAACCATGTCTTTATGAAGCTGGCTTTATGCAGGGGGGCACAAAGGGGTCTGTCTCAAACTGTTACCATGGTGTTGGTTTGTACTGTATGCTGTAGTATTAACATTAAAAGAGAACTATGGGGTAAGTGGTTTTCCCCGTAGTTCTCCTAAGGGTCACGGGAGGACACAAACTGTCACGGGAGCCAGGAAACCAGACCACACGGAAGCGCAGGTAAAATAAAGTTGCTTATTTAAAGGAACATAAATAAACATTAATCAGGGAGCAGCGAGGTCAGGAACAAGCCAGTCAAGTCCAATGCGGGTACATCTGCCGAGCCGGGATCACGTCCAAAGCGGGTAGTTGTCCAAGCCGGGGTCAAGTCCAAAGCGGGTAGTCATCCAAGCCGATGCAGGGTCGAGAGCCAGAGGAAACGTCAGCCGGACCGGATTATACACAGAAGCACACAAAGGAACTCAGATCACCAGAGATGCACCTTGGAGCACAAACGCAAGGGCAATGAACCTGAATCCTGAGCAGACTGATATAGTCAAGTGTTGCCACATCATCACTGTGCGACACCCAGGCAGCAGGCAAGTGATGATGCAATCAGAGGATATAAAAGAGACTGCAGTCTGCACATGTCCAAAATGTCTGCCACCGTGAGGACAAGGTAAGACCTTGACACAAACTAGCGTCCTCCCGTGACCCAAAGCTCAGGATACCGCGAGCTATTTGGAACACCGTGTTGTATTTTCTAGTCATGCATCTCTATTCTGTACACTATGCTGCATGTGGTACATTCCATTTGTTCTATACTCCACTTCTATACTAGAATTGAAAAAGACCTTCTCCAAATTGTTGCCACAAGGTTGAAAGCACACTATTATCCAAAATATCTTTGTATGCTATAGCTTTATTGGTGCCCTTTACTGAAAACACCTGAAAAATAATATGTATGGTCATACAGCAATAAGTGTGATGTTCAGATGTCCACAAACCTTCGGCCATACGTTGTAGCGCTGATATCTAACAAAGATGGCCTTCAATAGCTTCTCATGTAGCTATTTCTTGAATATTTCAGGACAGACATACAACAATGTCATGCAAATACATCTGCAACAGAACAGAAACAGAGACATGAGATGTGCCAATTCTTGGCCCATGTACATCTAGCCCCAACTGATATCCTCCTGCGTGCCTCAAAAAAAGCATCATCATTCTGCATTGATCAGTTAAGATGCATTTTCATGCCCACTACTTATAGGGTATGTGTCACTTGTAAATATACTAATAAAGAGATGTCATGGGGTTTTGGATTCAATGGGCCCCTAAAGGAAGTTACCTAAACCACTTTACATCTCCAAGTTAGCCTGAGAAGAAGTAGATGAACAAATTCATATATAAAAAAAAATATTATTTATTATTCATATATGAATACTACAGAGAAAAATACTGTGTTTTACCTCTTTATATAATAATTATTATTATTATAAAATATGGAAAGAATAATTAAATAAAATAACTTAATCTCATATTGTCTTGACTCTTGTCACAATGCCAGCTAGAAAAGAGAAAAAAAAATATTAATAAAAAAGAAAATGCATGCAAGGACAAAGAGGCCAGCTGTCTTCAAGTAGCAAAAAAAGTTTTTACTATTTGGATTTTATTTTATTTTTTTAGTGCCCTGATGGAAATGGCTGTTTCAATCATTGCTATTGTTTCCGTGGCTGAAGCACAAAAGACTAAACATTTACATGAGGGGTGAAAGCCAATGAATAACCCATTTATTTCACATAAAACACAAACGTTTGCCAGAGTCCTTGACTGAACATGAACCTTTTACCTATGTGCCTTCAGTTAGGAAAGCTATAGAATGTTTTGCGCATATTAATTCATATTGACAGAGAGTTGTGGAATTGTGAAACAGATAAAGACCAACTGGCACATCCAACGTGCCCTTTAATCCTTTGTTTCAAGGTTGTTTTTTGGTCTTCAGTTCATTCTCTAGAAAAAAAAATGTCTTAGCCTTGGCATATTCTCATTTTTTTATGTTCTAATCATTTGTCTTTACCGAATCTAAAAGGAGTCCATTTTAGTACATCAAAAATTGTATCTCCTTCATTTTTTTTATGTTCCCTATTGGGAAAAAAAGTCTAGAAACTCCCTGTTAGATCTTCCAGCATTCTCATTTCTGTTTTACTGTATAAATTATTTAGGGGGAAAAAAAGTAACTTTTAAGGAAACCTTCAAGCTAATGTCACACAAAGAACAAGATGAAGACAAATGTAGAGAAAATGCCCCACTGTAGGACAATTATGGCTATGTTTAAAAGGAAACTGGAGGAATTAGATGGAAGAGCACCTGAGACAAAGAGCCTTATTGCAATATACATATGGGTACTTTATCTGAGCGTGAATAGGACCATGAATAGTTTCCATGGTCCTCATGCCTCATATAGGAATCCAATCTGGGTGGTTTCTCACATGTCCCTTTCTGAGTATTCCTGGTGTCCTCCACTGATGTCTGATCCTTGATGTTGGTATATTCACATTGTTATATGGATTTCAGTGTCTCACATTGAGACAGAGAAGCAAAATGCATTGAAGAAGGACCATTAAACATACTTCTGTGATTAATTATGTGGAACATTTGTATGTATGATCTATAAATGTATCAATTGATGTTGTAATAGGTCTAGTAGGTACTTGAACACAGTTTAAGAGACACATATATTGATTTCTGTACTCACACTTGAGACTTTTGGATAGGATTTCAATTATCCAATTGGTCTTTTATAAAACTAACATCATGTTTACTGTGGTTATAAACACCTTAAACGCCCCAATTATTTGCTTGGTGTCTGAGTTAAAAGGAACCTGCTCAGAGAAAACTATAGGTAGCCAGTAAAGACCAGCTCCTGAAAATGCTAGTGGTCTGGCTGACTACAACTTCGAAACTTTCGAAGTCACCCACTCAAAACAAGCATACAGCGTGTGAGGTTAAAAAGAGGCCACAATCTGCATATTTGTGTCAGATGACTCAAGTACTGTTGGGTTACGGCAATTACCATTTTCGGGAAAGGTCATCAATGGCATCCTATCTACTAGAGGTCAACTGTGTGCTTGCCCCCCCCCCCTCATCCTGTTTGTCCCTGTGTACCATTGGATTACCCCTGCGCCTTAACAAAATCAATATACTTATGCTTTTTACAGATTTCTTTGGTGTGATCCAATAACATTACACTCTTTTTCCTTGAGTGGAGCAGATACCAAATGCTGTACTCTGCAGTATCTCTTGTGACTCTTGGGGGGTGGGGGTGGAGCCATGACACCCTGGGCTCACAGGAAGTGAATTGAATGATGTTGGACATCATTAGGCATGGATAGACCCTTAAAGAGAAAAGCTGTATTCTATATGGCCTTCAAATAGCAATGATTTTTAGAATTATTGTGAATCTGTCCTGACTAGGGATGAATTTAATTTTTGCAAGAAAGTTTTTTTTCATATTACCAAAAGCACTTATGGTCACCCTGTAGTAACTACACTTAAAGCAAACCTCTGTCTTGCCTTTCAGGTTAAAACAACAGGTTTGCTTTAATGCCCCACTCCTCCTAAGCATATACTTACCCTTGCTTCGCTCCCCTGCCACTCCATTTAGTACCAGGTGCTGTAGGAAGTACCTAGTACTTCTAGGTATGGAGGAACATGTTAAAAGAAGCAGCCCTCTCTGGCAAGGCAGGAGACCTGATTTTTCTCTGCTGCAGTTAAGTATCAATTACAGGTTGTGTCCTTCCCACAACTTGTGAGTGGACAGTGAAAGGAGTAGTATCAGACTGATGAGCACATACCTTTCAAATGATTGGATCCTGTGACTCAGCTATGGGCACATGATATGCACTGCATAGCTTGTTCCTTATATTTTGTGGCAAACCTAAAGGTTTTCTGGCAAAAGTTTGCATTTCCTGCACTTTGCAAATCTTGGTGATTGGCCATGAACACATGGTAATGGTGAACCTGGACCTCATTCCTAGTCTTTTATACTTGCCTAGAGCTTTAACCTGTTGTTTCCCTTTGCCTAGAGTTCAGCTTTAACCTGTTGCTTCACTTGCCAGCAGATTTACCTAACCTGTACTTTGCTTTTGACAAGCTTTGCAAACCTTTGCAAACCAACGGGCTACTATCCTGATGTTCCTGTCTCCCATAGATCTATGCCTAGGGAAGTATGCTCTATCTCCTATACTCATTCCAAGGCTTAATTTTCCATTTTGGCTCTAGCACAGTTTAAAAAAAAGGCTGTGTGTTTCCGAAACAAGCACCTCAGAAATAATGCAGTCCTTAAACCTATCCACTTCTACACTATGTATAATATTTTATATCCCTCGATTCAAAGACAACTTAATTTGACTGTTTGCAAATTATTTTGCTCTATCCAAGCCATGGAACAATGTGCAAAAAATAAAGATACGTTTGCTCATGTCATCATCTAAAACCTCTTCCAAGAAATTATGGGAAAGGTACCCGTAAATGCAATACCTTTTAGAGCCGAATAATTGCCGCTTCTTTGGCCTCTTTGGCATCCTGCTGTGTCCATTCTCTAAGACCAGCACCGTACACTTAAAATCTTCTGCTTCAGATATGCACTATATGCAGATGAGAAAAGATTTGATTAAAATTACAGTGCTTTAGGTTCAACTTCACCTATTAAAGGAAAAAAAAAAGAGGCCGTGGTAGTGGACTTTTTTTTTTCTTTTTTCGAAATATCTAGGCCACAGTAATTATAGGCAAAAGCCTGCTGCGCTTTTTGAATGGTACCCCTGGGGTGGTATTTTCTTGTTACCTGTCTCTGTACCGATGTTGACATCAACATGAATGATAACTAGGGTTTTTTTTGTATATGTATCCGTGAGTTTTTTCTTCTTTTTTTTTTTAAATGCTTAGAAAGGTAGGAGGGGAGAGAATGGAAAATACATTAGTTATAAGTATTGCCGTTTTCATTTGATGTGTCAAGGATCCCTTTGTGCTTGAGCGGCAAAGGTTTCCTGTGTATCTTTATGATTGCCCTACTCTTTCTTTCACACTAAAAAAAGATCAGAGTATTATTGATAGATTCTGAAGGAAAGGAACAAAAATGGCTTTTAACTGTAAATTAGAGAGATTTTTATTTTTTTATTTGCGCGCATCTTTTGTGTATTCTGTAAATTATGCAGCAATGCTATTTCAAGTAAGGTAATATGTTAATGAATTGCATGTGGTGCCATGCCTTCCACGTGAAATAGTTTTGTACTGTGTAATAAAGGTTTCGGAAGGATAGGGGTTATAAACCTGTTTAGAGCTGAGTTTGACTGCCAAAAAAAAAAAACATTTGTTATGACTAAAGGGATTTGTGTTATGATATTAAATAATTTCTATTGATTCGATGTGTTCTTGTATTGGGAGACTTTTTAAATGGTATATACACTATATGGCCAACAGTATGTTGACACCTTTCAAAACTTGTGGCAGTATTTGATCAAAGGTCATTTTCTGTTCCAGCATTCCTCCATGCATGAAGCTAGCTCTATAAAGACATAGTTTGAACATTTGGAGGGGAGGAACTGAAGTGGCCAGCTCAGACCCAAGACTTCAACCTTATTGAACACCATTGGGATGAATTGGGATGTCAGTTGCAAGCCAGGTCTTCTTGTTCAACATCAGTACCTGAATTCAGGTATTTTGGCTGAATGGACACAAAATCCCAAAGATACTCCAAAAACTTGTGGAATACCTTCTCAGAAGAGTGAGGCTGCTATAGTTACAAATGGAGAGACCACTCTATATTAAAGTAATATTAAGGTCTGAGCGTTTTTTACCTTAATGCATTCTCCGCATTAGAGTAAAAACTGCCCAGCACCTTTTTCTGCCCCCAGTCGCCCCCACACTTACCTGTCAGCGACACTCGTCCCCGCCACAGGTCCCAAAGTAGTCCTTTGTTCCCCGAACTTCCTGGTTGTGGGGGGAGGTAACTAAGGGCAGAGGCACCATAGGCCCCTTCTTTCATCAATCAAACTGTTGGGTGGAGAAGAGGGGCATGGCCTGCCATAGGGCTGTGTGTGTCTATGGGCGCACACAGCCACTGCTGGCATGAGCATGCACGGGTGCCTCCATTAGCCGAGGGGCAGAGTACTGCGGGGACCCACTTGAAAACGAGGAATTGAAAACTTTTAAAGAAGAGCAGCAACAGTCTTAGACAAAGATGGGCCTCCTTGTAGCAAATATTTTTTTTTTAAAAGGAAGCTTTAATATCACTTTAACTCCAATAGTTTTACAATGGGATGTTAAACAAGCTCATTTTGGTGTCCACAAACTTTTTCCCATGTAGTGTGTATTGATGTAAGGGTGGGTGATACTCACTTTGAAAACTGCCAGCATTTAATGTATTCCTCCTCCCTCCTGTCCACGTCTTCTTCTGCTTCTGTTAACTATCATCATAAATTTATCTGGCCGGTGCTTCTAATTATTCCTGTATTCTACTGTATTCTAGCTTTTGGAATCTGGTAAGTCATATGCCTGCTTGTTGCTTTGAGTATCTGAATCCATTATTTTTACTTGGTGCTTCTGGGTACAGGGTAATGTGATACTGATCATAGACAGTGATTTTTATTCAGAAATTGGGCAGGTGAACGGGGCAGGAGATAAGTGTGGGAAAGATGAGTATCAAGGGTAGGCTATTGGGAGAACCAGTCTTTTTGCCAAATCAGGGCAAACTAATGGGTAGCCCAACTTCATTGGACCCCTCACCCCCTTATGTATGCATATTATTTTTCCAGCATTCTCCTGTAAGCCCAAGGCAGGTTAATAATAATCTTTCCAGGAAGGGGGGTCCTTATTGCCCTGTGCTTGACAGAACTGGGTTGAAGGACGCTGGGAGTCTTTCAGCTCGAACATGAGCAGTGCTGGACTTAGGAGATTCTAAATTTGTGAGGGATGGTGCTTGAGGGTGAACGTTTCAGCAAGAGCTACCTTTTTTAAGTTTAACAGGGGCTGCACTATTTATTTTTTTAATTTTAACTTAAAAGTAGAGTTGGGCTTTACAGTTCAGACTCAACCTATCTCATTGTGTGCATGGTGCTCATAATACTTCTGTGGCCGGCGCTTTAAAGCATGTTAAGAACCAGTTAATGTTAAATGGTTACTTTATGTCAGCTTCTGCCATGGCCTTGCTCTTTTTTCACAATTGTTTCTTTTTCTTTTATTCATTGATTAGAAAGATTATTGTTTTATTTAGCTATATGTTATTGTCTAAGGGCTTTCAGCAGTCATGTCACTGAGGTAAAAAGTGTAACTATAATTAGTAGCAAGATTAACCACTTTGACTCTGAAACCCTGTATACCGCTTGTGGACCAGAGCAATTTTTACATTTCCGCTATGGGCCTATTGATTCAGTGATTAAGTCATTACTTAATATAAACGGTAATGCATTGATGCACTTTTTTCCTATACCTATTGATAAAAAGTGCACATTTTATTCTATAATTTCTCATGGGTATGATGATGCTTAAATGTTGGTTTTATTACAATCTTCATATTGGGAGAGGGTTGTCTCTTCCCTTCAAGGGATCTGACCACATTTTTATTTTGCTACACTCAGTCCATGATCATACTTGTTTATATGAATGCTGTCTTGGTGAATGGTATATTTATTTGAGGCATTAGTAACTTTTTACTCTTGAATGCATTGGGGAGTTCTATATGCCACAGATTTGAGCAAAAGCCTACAGGGGGTGTCACTTAGCCAATCTCATACCCAATCAAAAGGGCTGGGATGTACAAGTGCTAAAGTGTTTAAATACACTTCAGTGGGCACTTCCTTGTGCCAGTTATTTGAGCCATAACTATATTTCTAGAACATGTTTTACAGCTCAACAACTACCATATTATTGCACAGCAAATAAATTAGGATTTTCAGGACACCAAGCATGCTAAGGATATAATACATATTCGTCTAGGGATATGTAATGTGCCTCCTTTGCCTGATGGATATTATAGCAGAGGCATGTTTGATATCTAACTGATTATCATCTTCTCATACATCAGTGCCATCTTGAATATAGCTCAACCATAGCTGGGATTATAGAAATTGTATGAAACTTAACTCTAGACAGGTCTCTAACCAGTCTGACAGATGTGTATTCTTCCAGACTTTTTACAACAGGGCTGTATTAAGAGTCTTTTGGTTTCCAGCCTCTAGTTAGTACTGTTTACAATAGCCATTTAGCCATTTATTATAAGGCTCATTATAAAGCTGTGCAGTTCATGGCCAATATATTTTAACTGGAATGTTTTGATGGGATTTATGATGGAACACTTTGTGTTGTTTCAATTTGGTCTGTGGTCTCTCAAAGTGGGTAGCTGTACCTTTCAGATGGAAAATTTTACTTTTGATTGTTTTGTCACTGACTCGTGAATTTTGGAGAAATTAAGGTTCATCAGACCCCATTATCATCACATTGCTGATTACAATTGTCCTGCTACTGGCCAATGTTACATTGATGTATCCTCTGGGGTATTTTTATTCTTGTAGCAAGTCACCGGCCTGTGCTCTTTGTCTATAGTAGATTTAGGTCTAGCCTTGTTAGTCTTACATGTCTTGCTGCTGGCCAGTTTTACACTGTGTCATCTGCAGTCTTGTATTTCTTAAAACACCTGCCTGTACCCATTCTCTAGTACATTTTGGCCAATTCTCCCTTAATAAACTATCCTGCTGCTGGGCATTTTTACACTGTTGTGCTATCTGCGGTCTCAAAATTCTTAATGAGAGAAATTTGCCAGCAGCAAGACAGTTTTGCATCAGTGAGAACAGAGACAGCCACAGCAAACTTGTGTATTTTCAATGTTGCCCTTGAAGCCGCATGAAAAGACTTCAATGGCCTCAATAATAGGAGCGAGGGATACTAGTGCTCTCCCCCATATATATGATGGATGCACATAAGCATATAAGAGTGAACCCATGAGTATGAGTAGCATGAGTAACATAGTCACAGCTAATGTGCTCCAATCAGTAATCCTTTAAAATCACAATCCTGCGTAAAGTAATGCCTTCATCTTTTCACGACTATCTAATTGAAGGGTAAATCTGATTAATCTATTAAAGCCAGGGCAGAATTAAGGCCAACTAATGCCCTAAGCACAGTCCAACAATTGTGCCCTCCTCAGCTCCTACATTGCTAAAATGACAAGCCATTAACCCTTTTGCTGTCATCACCGTAAGGCTTATGTTTTGGGCAGCATGAGCTTTTAAAAACACTCCTGGCCACTATAGCAGTTAGGAGTGCATTTGCATTTTACAAGTCAACTGTTGACTTTCTGGTAAAACTAAATTACAGCTGCCCAATCACTTCTACACCCCCCCCCCCACCCCCCATTGCCGAATGTGCCGTCACTTGATCTGTGCTTTATCAGCTTCACTGTGATTCATAGGTGGTCTAATAAACCCCTATGGTCTCCTTAAGAAGAACCTGTTACATACATTGTGCTATCACATAGAGGGCTTGTTGGTCCCCTATGTGATAGCAATAAGGTTAAGTGTAAAAAAATAAATAAATAAACAGTTAAATAAATATAAAACATCCAAAATATTGCTAACTTTGCCATGGAGTTTAGTGCAGTTCAAAGCTTTGTGAATGCTGCTCTGCTGAATTCCATCATCTAATCATGTGCAAGCAAAAATACATTTTTTTTTCATTTTCCTTGCATGTGATTGGGTATCCTTTGAAAAGTTAATTTTCACCACATTCACTAAACTACGGAACATTTTCACCCTTGCAGAGTGAAAATCCCCTTGCAAAGTGAGCAGCCGATTTGGCTTTTGTAAATCAAAAGTGAAATAAAAGTTATATAAACCTTCTTCAGTTTTTTTCCAGGTTAGCTCCAGGCCAGACTCCAAATCTGTAATAAGTAAAAACTTTTCCACTTGATTTATTTACCGGTTTTGGCATGAAAAAAAATCAAGCAATTGGCTGACCCATTTTATTTAGAAATGATGAGGGAAATGCCTTCTTTGATAAATGATAATTAAACTGAGTCCTATATTAGTCTATGGAGCAACAATGAGCCTGTGCAGTCAGGAGAGGACTTGCATCATGGGATGCAGATAAACAACAAAGGCCAAGGCAGTTTCATCTTGATAAGTATACATTTGTGGAGGGTGGGATCAGTTTGCTCAGAGCAAAGGGGCAAAAGGGATAAGTTCACTTAGCCTTTAGAGCATGCTTGCTAGAGGAAAAACGGTGGTGCTCCTCCATTTGATGGTCTAAGCATGTGGTGAATTCAGCCCTGAATGGAGCAATAGGAAACCCTTCCAATGGCCAGCATAAGACTGCTAAAACTATAAAGTAAATTCATATTTTTCTGCACATTTTGGAGATGGAATTCTGAATTCTTGCTAAAGTGATCAATATGTCAGAGGAGCTCAGCAGATTCATTAATTCTAACCCAGATTTCACAAGTTCCAAAAAGCATCAGTAGTCAATTAAAGGAGAGTTTTGACATATTTTACATTTAGGCATTGATAGTGTTTATGTACAGTAAGCGCTCACAACAAACTGAATTTCTCTAGGGTTATACAAGACGTGGTGTGAAGGAATCTTGGAATTTCCAGAAGGGCGATTTTCACAGAACATTCTTAAGTGAATTTTATTCCTTGTTGATAACTTGGGATGAATCTGCCTGAAGGGAAGGGTGAGAGTTTGTGTAGGAGCCAGTTGCCTTGATTCGCAGTAGATGTTGTTATTGTGCTAATCCACATAAATTGCTAATGGATTTGTGTATGTAGATCAGTGATGAACAATTCAATAAATCTCTCAAATTGCCCTTGGTTCCTCCGGAGGACCACACATCTCTTCCCTAATTTTTGCTTGCCTGAAATGGAAGACACAAGTATCAAATCTGCATTAATAAATGGACACAAGGGCCTTGGGTTGTTTTAACAAAGTAGTAAAAAGAGTGTTTGCTTTAGGCCTACCAAGACACCTGCAAGTAATAAAGCTTAGTTTCTGAGACAGTAGAAAAACTCAGATTTAACGGCCCAAACTGTCAAAAAATACTGTATTCTGGTAACTATAGGAGGGGAATTTATCAAAAATGGAGCAGACAACATCTGAAGCAGCTGCGCATGGCAACCAATCAGCATCTCTCTTTCATTATCAAATCTTAACTGAACACACCAAAGAAAGAAGCTGATTGGTTGCCATGGGCAACTGCTCCGGATTTTGCCTGCTCAAGTATTGATAAATTCCCCTTTATGTATTTAATATCTGAATTCCGTTTTTTGCAATTTCACTTTATATTTTGTTTCACATTTACATGCAGACCAAGCCACCCAGCAAAAGTGATAGTTACAGGGGTTGGGACTGACTATATAAAACTGTGCCTACAATAATCAGCTTTTATTTATATAGTTTAAAACGTTTTCTCAAAGAAACAAAAATGTTGCTGCAACTGCATTAAAAATGATGGCTGGAGTTTGGCTTTAATTTGTTAGTCACTTATGTAATTCATCTAAAACTAACATTTCCACTGGGCGACAACACTGCAGTGATTTTGCTGTAGAAAGAATTTGATAGTTTTTGTTTCCCCACAATTTCAGTAAAAACAAAGAGGCACAAACTCGCCATCTTGGTAAAATCAATGGGAATGGCAAAATGAAGGTTTTTTTTTTGCTGGCGCGCAAGGGTATAATGGGCTTCAAAAGGCCCTTGAGGAGTAGGGAAGTTGAGTTGCACTATCCTGAACCTCTTCATGGGTCAAAAAAGCTTCTTCAATGACCTTATTATTTTAAATTGCTTTTTTTAATCAGAAAGAAAAAAAATTGAGAATGGCGTAAAATACAAAAAATTATTGCAACAGTATACAAATGACAACCAAGGAAAAACTAATTACAAAGAACAATGAATGAAATAAACTTAACTACCCTAAACACAACAAAAAGAACACATCCTCTAAATAAAGAGCCACCAAAAAATGCTCACCATTTCATATTTATGTTTCTGGAACAATTCAAAAGTTTGGATTTTCCCTAATTAGTGACAATGGTCACCAGGACAAAGGGTGAGTGTTACTCTTCCCAGTGGTGACACAGGCAGCAATAAAACATGCCACATGCCAGGGTTGCAATCCCTTCCCTGTTCTGTAAAAAAGAAATGGCTTTGGCTTCAGCTACACTTTTAAGTTGAACCAAAAATGAAGAACAGGCTGGAAAATGTTTGATTGTTTTTAGGTTGCCGCATACGTAGGTATAATCCAAACTATATAT
>NW_017306498.1:628854-648335 GCF_000935625.1 Nanorana parkeri
GATCTTTTGGAGGCTAGTTCCTCTGTTCCAGGGTGCCCACCAATAACTCATCAAAGAGTCGCTGCTTGTTAAATTTTAAAAGATAACCATCAACATTATACATAGTAAGGTTTGAAACCTTGATCATTAATGTTCCAGTAGCTCCTCTGTGGCCACATGGAGGACTTGTTTGTGGTATTCTTTTCACAGGTTGTCAGAATCTGTCTCCATATCTTGATCCACCATCTGCATGTCTGCATATGATACATCCCAGCTGTCATTTTCTTTTTCCACTTTCACACATTTTCTTCAGACACAAAGCTTGTTAATTTGGATGAGGATTTCCAACAATTTACCAAATTATCTAGAGTATGTTAGCAGAGCTTATATAAATAAATAATAGTGAGCCATCAGTCTACGGCAACCTATACCAACTTGTCTATAGGTGTTAAGGAAGGAGGAATGGGTTTCCATGTTGTGGATGAGTTAGTGGTCTCATGGCTGGGTTGAGTTTCCAGTTCTTAAACATGACCAGACTTAAACTAAACATTTGCTTTCTTTGTGCAGTGCAAGGCCACAGGTTCACTAAAATAAAAGCCCTACCAGCAGGACATTCTAACCTTCTGTGTCCTGACTCCTCTCCTTCTACACTTAGCTGCCAAGAGTGAAGAGAAATACCCAGTACCTCTAGGTATGGGAGAACATGTGACTAAGCCTCCCTACTCGTATATGACAGAGCTGGTGTTTTGTGATTGGCTGGTCAGACACCCAAAGGAGGGGGGAGGGGGGTGATATGGCGAGGCATTCCTAAACCCTGTGCAATCTCATCTCCTTGTCAGTGGGTGAATGAAGCAACAGGGGGCAAGGTAAAGGTAAATATATACAGCTGGTAGCCACCACTGTGTCTATTAAAGTGTCCATTAAAGTGTACATGTTGCTTTGCCCTGCATGGTTCAGCCAACCAGGGAGCAACACTATAAAAGATAGGGTAAATGGTCTGCTAGTGATCTTGTTACTGGAGTGTTGTCACCAGTTGGATATGGATCTAAGCATTCAGAAATTAGAAAAGACTTGTTAGGGTATGTGTTGCGGATAGGTTGGAGTTAGAGCCTCTGTCTAATTTTTACATGTTAATTCTATAGTTAAAGGTTCGTATTCCGATCTTAGTTTCGTGGTTTGACGGAACTCTAAATTTATGGCTACAAATTTGCACCTAAACCTATATTGCACTGCATAACCCTTGCTCTGATCAGATGGGTCTCTAATAGCCAGTAATCTGAAAGAAAGGAGAAGCCAGCCCCTTTACTTTAAAAGGGGAAGCTCTCAGTAGCCATATTGTCAATGTCTTATGGCTGAAAAGCTGACAAATCTTTGTAGGGAGAGCTACCTTGCTATACTGTGCTATATGGTGCTGTAATGTGCTATACAGTGTTTTACTGTGTTATACTGTTGTATACTATTTTGTGCTTTACAGTGCTATACTGTAGAGTGCAGTGTGGTGAGCTTCATACATATTTGGTTCCATATACCTAACTTCTTAGTATGGATAAGCTGAGATTCAGACTGAACCTGGTCCGAACCTGAGCTTCTCAGAACCTGGAAGGGATATGGGGCCACCCACCTAATCAGCTGTGAGTTGGGGCATTCCCCTCCCCACAGCTGCACATGAACAAAGTGGCAGGATGCTTGTACTGATATCACTGATTATATAAGGCCACATGACCATATTAGGTCAATGACCTTGACCAAATATAGCCATATGGCCATATAAGGTGAATGATGTCATATCACCTCACCCCTTTGCTTACGTACAGCTGCAGGTGGGGAATTCCTCTGCCACAGCTGATTGGGTGGCAGCAGAAGCAGCTTCCTTCTGGGTTGAGGGTAGCTTAGGTTCAGACAGAACAACTGTTAATTAGGAGACTGTACTGAGCATGTACTTATGTCTTCCGTAGTGTACTGACTTGAAATTTGTATGTATCATTTTAGTTGTGCTGGCCATTAATGCAGATTTCTGCCTTCAGCATGGGTGGAATTCCTTCCAAGTAATAATGGCGCACTCCTCTGTCCAGTATGAATGACTGTAGGACTACAGCTGTGGTAGATGTCGTTACCGAGCACCGTTTTGCTGTTTCTATCAAGATTGATGATGAGCGGTGATTACCAAGTCTGAACAACCCATATTTGTTCTGCATTTGAAATAATCACTGCTCTTCCAAACTTTAATGCTAACCTTACTGGTCTCAGGCACATTCCAGTATTTAAACGGTTATTAGTTCCACTGGTGGGTGATGGAGAAAGGAAATAATAGCCTTTATGAGACAGCAATAGCTCATTTGATAATAGGTTTGCGTGTACCAGACAGTCAGGCTGTACCAATGCGGCCTGTTCACTTCACATTAATCACACCCTTTTTACTCAAAACAGTGCACCTCTCATCCAAGCCAATTAAGCTTACGCTGTTTAGACAAAGAGATTAATATAGCACAGGAAAGTATAACCTTTGCCCAGCTAAATGACTTGAGATAATGAGGTTGATTTAGTAGTTTGGCTTTTGTATGAAGGTGTATTTTGGAACTAGACATCTATTTACAGACATTAAGTCAGCAAGAAAATACACTGAGCACTGGGCACACAGCAGAACAAAATGGTTTCCTAAATAGGTAGGGAATTTCTCGCATTTATTTTCTGTAGATCTTGAGATAAGCTACTCCACTGCACCTGCTGAAATGTCCCAACATGAGTAGAAGGTTTTGTCTTTACCATGAGCAATGCCTGCAATAGGGTGCACTGGATTACTTTAGATGTGTAGTTGCACATTCACATCATGCCCTATCATGCCTCAGGGATCTACTGTAAGGTCCCTATCTCACATGCATGCATACGAGGGCCAGTTTAGAGAGGAGCCAATTAACCTACCAGCAGGGCCGGATTTACTCTCCCTGCCACCCCAAGGTTAGGTTCCACAATACGCCCCCCAGCACCGCCAACCCCCCCTCCCCATCAATTGTGAGTGGCAACCAGATGGCAGGGCGGCTGGGTTAGTTTCAATTTTTTTTTTTTTACTGTTTCTTTATTTTTATCACTTTTTATTCAATTATTTCTTCTTATTTTTGTATTTAATCATTTTAATTTTTTTTAGATTTTTATTTATCTTTTTACTTTTACTTTTTTATAATTTAATGGCAAGGTATGAATCCACCGGCATCCTGTTAATGTGGATTGACGCCGGTGGATTCATACCTCGCGCCCTATATCTGACAGCTGGGGGGAGGAGTTGCAGTCCGCCCCATCGTGATTGGACGGCAGCCGCACACTACTGTGCGCCGCCGGGACACCTTACACCGGCAACTTCCCCACAAGGTCACCGCTGCCGCCCCCGAGGCCTGGCCCTCGGTGGCCTTGTGGGAAATCCTGGCCTGCCTACCAGCTGTGTCTGTGGAGTCTGGGAGGAAACACACACAAGCACAGGAAGAACATGCAAACTCCTGGAAGATAGTGTCTTGACTGGGATCTGAACCAGGGACCCTTAGCACTGCAAGGCAGAAGTGCTAACCACTATACCAAGATTTTCCTTTGCTCACTGTTGGGTCAAGAAGTGATGGGAAATCTCTCCTAATGGACACAAACCAATCCCAAACTCTTTTCAATAAAATATGAAAGGGTTAGAACCTCTACTAAGTTTTTATTACTGGTGCTGCTTAAACCAGCAGCTGGAGGATGTATCCCTATTTTAATTTCCTGATGAAGGGGGTGGTGTTGTGGGCCAAAAATATGTTTGCTCTGCAAGCAATCTATCATTGGAATACACTTGCATTTTGACTTGAATATTACGATGTGGTGCGCCTATTTCAAACCATGGTGCCAAACAGGTCATTTAATTCTGAACCCTGCAAATATCCAGCACTGAGAGATCTTTAGATGGTCCCCTGTGTTCCATGAATCTAATTCTGCTTCTGCTATTCCGTTATTGACCCCACATGAACCTAGACTGTGTTACTTGCCGCCTACCTCAGCGATTTTGGCTTATCCTCTGACCTATCTTCCATCTGCTGATTTGGTACCACTCTGCCTGCAAGTTGATGACTTGGCCTGTCCCCAACCTCGCTTCTGCCTGCCGATGCTGTACCTGTTCCTTACATTTCCTATTCCTGACTTCAATTCCGCCTCTTGCATCTGTGCTGTTCCAGCGGTTGTCAGCATTTTCATCCAGAGGTGACTTCCACCGCTCTTCTCCGCATGCAGTCACCAGTATGATTCTTCCTGGTGTCATCAGCAGTACCATCTCCTACCGGTACTCGTGCCCCTCTTCTGTCCCTACACCCACTGTCTCACGATCAAGGGTGTTTGGACAACAGCAACAAGAGAAGCCTCCCTCTTCATCTCAGGCTCCTACCGAGGCACGTGGCATTGTGTCTTCTGTCCTAGTAACAACTGCTTCACTACTTTCTTGTCCTGCTGCCGCAGGCTGTCACGGGGACAGGTAATTAGGTGAAATCTTGCTAACAAGGTCACAGACAGCAGCAAACACTGAAGTAACTATTTCTAAGTCTATACAAAGCTTATTGTTAATTCCAATGTTGTTTTTGCTTTTTTCAATCCAAATAATTGCAAAATATATAAATAGGCATCCATTAAACTACCACCACCACCAAAATAAAAATGTGAGAACTAGGAATGCACTGAATTTTCAGCTGCCGAAACATTGCGGCTGCTCTCACCCGCCTGTGTCCACAGAGGCAGCGGGGATCAGAGGGGACACAGAACCGATCCAGCTGTCAGCGCCCAGTGAGGAAAAGAAAAGCTGTCGGGACTGACACTGTCAGCGGAGAGGAGGAGAGCTGCATGAGAGGTGGAATGGTTCAGGATGGAGAGCAGGGAGGATCAGCAAATATGTGAAGTATTTGCTGATCCTTTCATGTACTACTCAAACATCATGTGATCAGTTCTGATCACACCGATGTTTTTAAATAACTGAGGATATAGTATTTAGTTACTGTGTCCCCAGTTATGAATGAACAGGAAGTGCTCTACATCACTTCCTGTTCCTTCATGATCGTGGACATAGTAACTGATACTATATCCTCCATTTGTGAATGGACAGGAGCAGCTCAGTATAGAGGCTTCCTGTTCATTCATAACTGGGGCTGCAGAAAAAGAGATTGAGGACTCTAGGTCCTCAATCTCTTTTTTGATTTCAAAATGGAAATATCAGGGATCTGTTTGGACCCCTGATATAAGCCAGTAACAGTTAAGTAAAAAAAAAACATAAAAGCAAAATCATTTTAAAATAATTTTAAAAAATGTAAAAAATAAATTTTTTGAAATAGGCCGGTGCATCCTTAGTGACAACACAATAAAACACCACAGAAAGCCAGGACCACATTCACACTACCAGATGAGCTAGCAATAATGCAAAATTTGGGGAGCTCTAATTTGCAGATAGAAACCACCCTTAGTGGTTATCAGCTCCTGCTCACCAGCTCCCATACCTAACTGCTGGCCCATCATTGTGATGGGTTACTTCACTAACCAACAGTGGATTGAGCTAGAACAAGTGATAACCAGAGGTGGCCTTTGACAGCATATCAGGAGATCTCAGCGTTTAAGGGTCCCGGGGTGCTCTACAGAATATCAGGCCTAGCATACAGGAACCTAGTGGTGGCTTATTTTAATATAAGCCACAAATGACTCGCATAATCCTCATCACAGGCTTGCTTCAAGGCACGTGAAATTTTTCCATACGCTGCTAATTATTTCAATGACATATTTTCAGTTATGCCTGCCAGTACAACGGGATAGCGAACGCCTCTGCTAATTAAGACAGGAAATAAATAAATCGGTTTCCAGTTGCATAATATCAGACACCTCTCTTCGGGTCCTGTAGAAACTAGAAAGTGACACTGGGGCACTGACTGAGAGGTGGATTCCTGTGGTGAAACTATACATAGCTGTCATGATGCTGTTTAGGAAAAGGGTGTTAATTGGCAGGTCACCTGATTTAGAGCGCAAAAGACCAAACTGACAATCTGCGATTCATCATTTGCAAGTCATTACCCAGAATTCCCTGTTGCGAATAAGCTTATTGAAATGTCCAAAGGCTGTGCCCTCTGTGCTTGTGAAAGGTGCCTAATATTGTTTTGGATCATACTTTTCTTTGAGGGGTGTATTTATGAAAGGTTCACTAGCAAAATGGCAGTGAATCCTTTATAGCTGTTCATCCTTCTGGCATTCTTCCACATTCACCTGGCGTGTTATGCCCTATTTATATTAGAGTCAATGTGCACCAGAGCAAATGTTACATTTGCAGGAAGGTTTAACCCTGTGGGCAAATTTGCTGACTGGAGAGTACCTAACCTGTGATTTTTAATATAGTGCTCCTTCCTGAAATGACCAGTCTGGCACACCAATCATGCTGATTGTTATCTCCATGGCAAAGGATGCATTGATCATGCAGCTTGATATCAACCTTCAAACTCTTAAGCACTGGACAATGATTTGGGAGAGGCTGACCAAAAAAGGGGCATATGTCTCCCAAAGCACCAGTGTTCATTGCTGAAGGTAACCTGATACTTTGACACCTCCATGGGTTCTTATGTGGAAATTATCTGCCCCCAATGGAGAACAAGTAGGTGGTTACCCCGACTCTGGTGAATTGATTTTAAGGGTTCCTTGGATCCCTAGCCAAACACAGCAAAAAGATAGTTTAGGGTGTACTCACACCAAAATCAGAAGGAAATTGCAAGTCATCAGAGGATCCGTTGACTTGCAATTGTACCTTCCCATTTACTTCTGATCTGTTGCGTTATGATCCATTTTTCCTAGCAGAAGGGAACCGAAAAGTGAACGGGTGTGAATGGGGCTAGTTCACACTGGATCTGTTGCAATTTCTTGCACTGAAAAAAAGGAGTGCATGTTATTTTTTTTTCAGTGTAATGTAAGGTATCGCAATGGAACGGAGTGGTGTGAACCTGCTTTATTCACAGCCATTTCTATTTTTCGGCGCCCTTCCCTTTCCATATGTTGCAAAATATAATGCAACACAATGGATTGCAACTCCATGGATCGCAATGCAATGGATCGCAACGGATCACAACGCAACGGATCGCAACGCAACGGATGGCAACGCAACGGATCGCAACGCAACGGATCGCAACGCAACGGATCGCAATGGATCGCAATGCAATGGATCGCAATGAAATGGATCCAGTGTGTATGGGCCCTAAATGTTTACAATTTTACTAATACTCAACTTTCAGGTTCCGTCAGTGGAGGCAGGCCTCTGCTGACAGTGTAATACAAACAGAGGAAGTAGAGAATCTCTCTGGTTGAGAAGTGTGGCACTAGGAGTGTTTTAAATGCAAAGAGACATCTGGGGATTTCTCTCCATTTGACATCACTGACTCTTTCAGTGCACATCAGGTGAATGTGCAGAGATGGTAACATTCACCTTGTTCTAAATAGGACAGATTTTACATTAACCACCTTTTACCATGCAGGAGCAAATGTTGCTGCAAGGTATATCTATCTATCTATATATGTAGATATCTATCTATCTATCTATCTATCTATATATTTAGATATATATCTAAATATATAGATAGATAGATATATATATGATTTTTTTTTTAATACCTTTTTATTTACATCTTTAATTTTTCCCCCCTCAAATCGATATCTTATTCAAGTGTTCAAGTGTGTTTCTGATTCATTTTACTCCAACAGCTTAAATAATGAATAAAAAGAATACTGCAATAGAATATTGTTTTCATGCTTGACTCATTCCTAAATTAGTATTTTTGTGTTTGTTGTTTCCATTTTGTGGAAAATTTTAAATGAGTATCATTTAACAAAAGGGAAAAAACTTTTGCACTTCCCGATTGAAAGGTCGATTAACAATATGACTGTCAACAAAGTGGCAAGATCATTCTCTAGGAAGTCTTGAAACTCCTAAGTGGAATTTGCATAAAATACTGTAGTCCCTGTATTATTATTGCCTATTCTTTCAGTGACAGACATGTCAAGGTCTCAAAGCCCTAAAGAACAATTATGCTATTGTATCCCTCCTAGGATTTGAGGGGTGTGTCTACAATGAAAAAGTGCTATTAGAGCAATATAAAGTAGTTACTTGCAAAGCAAGGGGCTCTTTACCTCGTCATTCTACAAAGAATGCCTGGGCTTTGAGTGTCTTAAAGTACATTAATTCCGCTCTTATTTTGTGCTCCAAGAAATGACTGCTAATAATTAATAGCTTTAAGAATTTTGACGTTTTACATTAACTATAAGATCTTGATGGAACTATTCTTGATTAGGTTAAACTGAAGCATTTGTATTTTTTTCTGAGCGGCATGTTATAAGTCACACCATTTTTTGTTATTTTTTTTTTGGGGGGGGGGGTTAAACTAGTAAGATAAAAATCATTGAACTATAATAGACCAAAACAGGAACTAATCAGTGAATCCATTACTTAAGCCAGCCAGCTTAAGTTAACATGTCTGCACATTAAAACCACGGATTGATGGGTAATGTATCATTACAGCTGGATGTTCTCAAAAAGCTGCTGATCCAGAGGTAATTTTTTATTACACCTGCTGGTTTCTCAAACGTTTGATTTGATGAGGCGTTAATGTTTTGACTTTTCATAGCAAAAATATAACTGGAAGACATAAAATAAAAGGGATGCTTATTGGAGGAAGAAAAAAAAGTGAAGCTTTAATGGCACAAGGCAGCGGGAAAAAATAAAGGATGTAAAGCACTTTTTTTTTTTCTTGTGGGATGGTGAACAAACTGAAATAAGGCAAGTTACAAAATTTAGCAACAGAGGGATTTTGATTTTATAGCTGAAAAAAAAAATATCAGCTTGTTTCAAAATAAAATAATAACATCAATTTTAAATTTCATGTTACTGCAGCTTTTACAAATATTATTATTATATTATTAATATTATTAAAGTGACATTAAAGTAAAAAATGTTTTTCCCTCCCCCCATTGTTAATGTTAGCACTTACCTTTAATGATGTTTCTCAATCCAATCTTCCTCTTCTTTCCTGCACTTTTCATCTGTCCCTCCAGCGTTGCTGCGGGTCTCCAATCCAGCGCTGACTCCTCTGAGCTTGCTGGCACTTCCTGTCCCACGGTGTCTGCATGCGGGTGCACGCGTCCTTAGACTTACCCTGTGTCTCTCCTCGCATCCCAGCCGAAAATGTGATCTGTGCATGCGCCCGCCCCAAGATGCTTTGCGGCCACCCGAGAATTTTCACATTTTCGGACGGGAGCGCACGGGGAAGACACAGGTAAGCATTAACCCTTTTTAAAGCGTTTTTGTTTGTTTTTTTTACACTTTTTGCATATATCTACTGCTTGCTAGCAGTAGATATATGCAAAAAAAAGCTGAGGCTTTAATTATCCTTTAATGATAATAATGTTCAATATTTTAAATTATAATAATAGTAAGAAAATAATAATAATAATAATAGCAACAATAATAATAACTACTACTACTACTAATAATAATAATACTGTTTTAAAAAATTTCAATTACATTTGTTATATTTATTTTTCTAAAATCCTTTTAAATCTATATGTTATTTTAATTGATACAGTAGTGTGTTTGTCTGTGTGTGTTTGACAGAGCTCTTGCGATCTTTTGATTGTTTGTTCATACTAGTATTTAATACAAACTTAAAGAATTTATTTCCTAACATCAGAACCTGAAAATGGTGAAAAAAATGACTGGCACACTACTTAACCCTTTGACAGCTTTTTAAGAGTTAAAAAAATATGCACTTACATACTTATATTCATAACACATAGGGGGAAAAAAAAATCTCCGCTGAGAAAGAAACCCATATAATTACATGTATATCTAATTGTGATTTCTTTTTTTTCCACAATTTCAATATGTTCATTAAATCTATAAATGATTTCTATATAAATTACTTAATGTATTCTGCATTGCGTTCAGATAATGAATGAGATCAGATATAATAGATAGGGCACAGAACATATAAAACATTTGCTCACCATAATTAGATCAGACTCTTTCGCCTCTGTGAATTGTTGTGTGTGTGTCAGCAATGTTTCACTTTATATGACACTGTACGACACATGCCAAGCCTTGTGATATATAATGCCATATGTGCCAGGATGGGATTTATATGTGAGAACTCATGGCAAGGGTACAAGTAATTCTCAGTGTGTTCAGAGGCAACTGTGTAACAGGTGAGTGCATAAGAACCAGATTTATTCAAGAACTCCTTATTTACTGGAGAGGACCATGCTGACATCCCGCCTAAATAGCGCCAATTACATTCCCAAGAATATCAGTGAATTGATCCATTATGACAAGAATGGAGGGTTAGGCATTGCCACTGTTCCAACTTTACTGAACACTAAGGATGAATATAACTGAGCATTTCCATTTACATGAAATTGCAGGAAAAATTGGGAAATGTGGGCACACTTTTCCTATTTTGGCATCAGTAGGCATCAATAGCGATGGCATCAGAGCTTTTAGGTGTCTACACAAATGAGGCAAATAACATGCAATAAATACATTAATTGTACATATTAACAACTGTTCTTTAAAATGAATAGTCTGAAGACAGGGTTTCTTAATTATTACAGGGGAAGGAATCTAAGAAGGGTCCTGAAAGCTTGCATCTTAAAAGGACACTAAACTCAAAAGTTAAACCCTAAAAATGCATTCCAGTGCCCTAACTATGATCAAAAATGTATCTTATTTGTGTATCACTCGGCTGTAGATCCTCCAATCATCTCTGAATTTGTGCTGACACTGTCCTTCCTTCTGGAGGGTGGACACTTTTGTTCCCCATGGTCCCTGTGTGTGTTGTAAAGTAGTCACCGCTCCAAGCTCGCTCCTGGGATGGACTACAACCTAAAATTTAGGTTACTAGTTTGTAATGAGATTGTAGCCCATCACTGGAGTGTGCTTGAAGTGGTGGCTACTTTACAACACACACAGGGACCAGGGGGAACAAAAGTAGCCGCCCTCCAGAACGAAGGACAGTGTCAGTGTGAGAACTTGCCTGTTACCTCTCGCAGGGTCTCGCGTCATCGGGTGGTCTCCTTGTGCAGCCGGAGACTGGGAGCGCTGCTCCCAGCAGCACTGAGCCCAACGGCTGCTGTGTGTGGTGTCTGCTTGTTCCAGAGCTGTGCAGGAAGAGGCACGCACGTGCACTGGACCACCTCTTAAAGGGACAGTGCACGCCCCTCCAAGGAAGTGGCCCCCCCCCCTGGAAATTACATCATCTCATTGCCAACAAGGATATAAGCAGGAAGGGCGAGTCTTTCTGCGCTTGGTTATTGTTATGCTTGTTCTTAGAGTGCCTGGCGTTATACCTGCTTCTGATTCCTATTGCCGACCCCTGGCCTGTTCCTTGACCCTGATACTTTGCTGCCTGCCCCGACCTCTGCTACGTTCAACAACTACGATTCCGGATTGTGATTTTGCTACCATGCTCTTGGACTGCCCCTGTAATGACTACCACTATGCAGGAGATTGTGCGCTATCCTAGTCTACTTGAGTAGAGGTACCAATTGTACTGGCAAGTCCGCCGCGTCTGGGCTCCTACCATCACCTATCTGATAGACCTGATAGTCAGCACCAATTCAGAGATGATTTGAGGATCTAGAGCCGTGTGATACACAATGAAGATACATTTTTGTTAATAGTGATGGTACCTGAATTTATTTTTAAGGTTTAACTCCTGAGTTTAGTGTCACTTTAGGTTAGCCAATAAAGGGACTATCACTTAAACTCCCAAGCCTTCTGCACTGATTGATGGCTAACATGACACAAGACTCTACTAACTTTTATCTTTTCCCTGATTATTATTATTTTTTATTAATGTGTAATGCCGTGTTTTTACATGGCGGGGCTCTAAAGAACTAGCACACCTTGAGTTTCCATGCAAGGTCTTTTTTTTTAGTAGGTCAACATTCACTCTGTAAAGTGAAAATTCTCTACACCTCACATAAAAGAACCCAATGGAAAATACACCAAAGCTTCTATTTAAAGTAAACAGATTTGCATCTATGAAACATTTAAACATGGTGAACATATTCTCCTTTTAGCATTGTTCTTCAAAGTGACTAAGTTGTAACTATATCACTCTTACTCCATGAGTGCGGCTTGCTGTGCTTTCTATTCACTTAGTTGCCGTTCTTTGTACTCATTCTACTTCCAAGGGCTCATTTTTTTTGCGCAACAGTGCCCTAGTACAACCTCTAAACCTAATCCCCTTTTTGTAAATCGTTCTGGCTACAGTGGGATCCATTTTAAAGGTGTAGTACCACTGTAATTATACAAGCCATCATGCAGAAATTAATCAACCAACTAACTGGTTAATGTAATGTTTACTGACTTAATCAGAAAATGAGACTTAATTATACATGCATATATCTAATGTAGGCATTAATTATACATGCGGCCTGTATATATTTATGTAATTTAGAACACAGCTGTCTACGATCCTGATTTTTAATTTAATACTGTATAGTTTCCGCTGTTAGCATGTAACATTAAAGAGATCTAGATCACCTTTCATGGTATAATTTGTTTGAAGAACTTGACAAGTTTCTTTTTTTTGCACCTATAAATGTATACAATGGATCCTTTTTGCATTATTTGACAGAAATAAACACCCACATAGTCAAAGCATATCTAACCTTCCAAAAATGTCATATATTGCAGCTTACCAGTCCCTAGATACGGTAGCAACATTAGTTTTCTTTTCAGACTTGTATTCCCCTCATTTGCACCTGGCAATCCTGCGGATAACCTACTTCCTTTCCCTGGGTGGCTACGCTCACTCACTCCACTGTATCTATGTAGGACCAGCTTTGTCATCCAGGCTGGACTTCAAACATGTCTACCTTTTTTCATCTTCATTACATGTGTAGTTGAGGAGATTAGTAGTTTACAGAAGGTAGATAACATTGTTTGTTTTTTATGTTCAGCTCACGGGGTGTGACAATGATCCTGCAGTTCTGGCAAGATGAACAGACATTTCCTGTACTTGTTGAAAATGTTCTTCGACTGCAAAAATAAAACTCATGCAGTCACCACAGGACTGATAAGATGCAGTATAATATATTTTTGTTCCTGGAGTGATTCTTAAAAGAAGAGTGATAATATAACACCTGAAGGATATTCAGCTATCCAGTGAGCCGTAGCAGTGTTTTTGCTAAAGTTTAGAAATTGGTTCCCGGCAGGAGAGGGCAGGTTTGTCATTCAAGAACTGTGCAGAATGTGCAGAATGAGGTATTAATCTAAGATTAAAATATATATTGTGTCCAGAAAGTTAAATGCAGCCCCTGAATTTGAGGTGAAGTGGACTGGTACAGGGCCATTGGCCCATCCACAGGTCACGTTCGCAATTGGAAAGTCACTCAGCCAATGACCTCTTGTGAAATAACCAGTCAACAGCTTGTATTTGTTAAGATGCACAGTTCACAGGCATATAAGTATGCTGAGTAACCAGCTAAATAATTAACTATGTCTGCATCTCAACTAAGTTCCTGATTGGGCAGTACAAGTACAAATAAAGGAAATTATTTCATCAGTTTCTGTCACCCCACATAGAGTCTATATACCAAGAGTCTATATACCAACAATTTGTAGAGCCATTGGCGCTGCAAATATCTGTGAATGTCCGTTCTGGATCCACAAAATGAACATTCTAGGTAGCCATCTTGGTCAAGGCAGGACTTTGCTACCTCATGTAGGAGCCGCCCCCCTGAAGACTGATGAACTGATGATTAAATATTCAAGAAACAGCAGGAGAGGTGGAGGAAACACAGATCCACAGAATGAATGAAGCAGAAGCAGGAAGATCCTTTCACTACAGATCCTCAGTTACAGCTTCCTCTCCAGCAAGGAGAACAATGAGCAAGACAAACATGACATCACCAAATCTCACTGCAAATCTCCTGAGACCAGCAGTCAGATGCACAGCACCTTAGATGATCTCAAACTGCAGATGTACAGCTATAAATTCTAGGTAAACTTACATGTCAAGAAAGGCACTGCTATTTTTTAGGTGAAATTCAAGACCAAAGGATCATTCAGGGTCCTGCTTAATCACCATTAACAGTTCTAGATGTTCCCTATCACAAAGCGAATTCTCAATTTTTGAATTCACAGTCGACTTCAATATTAAGTTCTAATAAAAAGATTTCATATTTTGCGTGTCCTGTAGAATTTAGAAACACAATCAACAAATGGTGCCATGGGAAGTTTGAAAAAATATCTGGAAGATAAAACTATAATGCAGAAACCTATTTATTGTAAGTGGCAGTTTCACAACTTTGTATGTAAAATGATGTGATTTCATCCTGGCTTTTGTTTCTGAATGCCACCTAATTGTAACCCCAGTCAGTGCCAACGTGCCATTTGTGCTCAAGGTCAGCCGCGTTGGCCTGCTTGAACGTGCTCTATTCATGTTGCTGCCACTTAGCAAAACAAACAGCATTCACAAAAGGTGCTATTCACAGAGAAAATAGAATTTTATGTCTATGTTTCCTAATTAAAATACTCTGCCTTAACATTTGTCTTTGTTGAGGTTTTAATTGAAGGGAAAATGCACTTTGCTGATAAGTATGATTTTATTTTTTTTATATATTGTGTTCTTTTTTTTAAGTATCTTTAAATTATACTCACGCAGTGCAATGCGTTGTGTTTACCTTGCAGGGCATTCTGAGAAGAAGTAAATTGTTTGAGAGGAAAGCCAATCAGCAGAGAGAGAGAGAGGGGGGGGGTAGTCAGTGTAAATTGGCTATTTTAAAGCAGAGCTTCAGTTCTGGGTGCCTCACCACCTCACCCCTATGTATAAAGTATGCATACCCTGTTTTTAAGAGTCTTCTGGTAATTCCAGTGATGTCACAGGTCCTTTCTCTTTTCCTCCAGCAGAGTTGAGCTTAAATAAAAGTGAAAACTGTTCAGTGCAATAGATCCAGGCAGGCATCATAACGAATCCCCAGAGGGTATGTCCATGAAAGCCTGGGCTCTCAGGAAGTTAGCTGAATGATGCTGACCATCATTCAACCTGGAAGAGCAGTGCTATCTGGTGGAGGAGTAGACCTTCTGCAGGGGACAGATTTTAAGATGGCTATTCCAGCTAAAGCTGCGTATTTTTTTTATATTACTGCGGGGCCTTAAGGTGACACTAAACTCAGGAGTTAAATCTTAAAAATGCATTCAAGTATCTTAACTATTAACAACAATGTATCTTATTTGTGTATCACTCGGCTGTAGATCCTCAAATCATCTCTGAATTCATGCTGACACTGTCCTCCCTTCTGGAGGGGGGCTACTTTTGTTCCCCATTGTTCTTGTGTGTGTTGTAAAGTAGTCAGTGCTCCAAGCTCACTCCCGTGATGGACTACACTCTCAATACAAATTAGTAAACTAAACATGAGATTGTAGTCTAATACGGGAGTGAGTTTGGAGCGGTGACTACTTTACAACACACACAGGGACCATGGAGAACAAAAGTAGTCACCCTCCATAAGGAAGGACAGTGTCAGCAACAATTCAGATTTGATTTGAGGATCAACAGCCGAGTGTCCTGGTCAACCCAACTCAATTTAATCTTAATGTTACGCTAGCAATTGACGCAAACCATTCTTTTCCCCTGCGTGTGTCGTAATATAATGTTGAAAGGGGAATAAAGCTCTCCTAAAGTAAAACGCATACCTTCATTTGAACTTCACAGTTCTGCTATGTTACATATAATGTACACTAATGTGATATCATTTTAATAAGCAGACTTTGTTGATCTCGCTGTAAATATATAGGAGTGTACAAATTAAGTAAACGTTCCGCAGGAAAAAATTAAAGGACATTTTTTTTTATTCTTTACTATTTATCCCCAATAAAGCCAAAGAAATAGAAACATATGTATCCAAATTTGATACCAAATGAAAACCCTATATGTCCTGAAAAACCCCCCAAAACAATGTATAATACATTATGGTAGACTACAAAACCTAAAAGATATAACGTGCAGAACTAAATTAATTTTGAAAATCACAAAAACATGTTAAAGTTTATATGAGATTTTAGTGATTGGCTTTACATACTGTACCTATAACAGACCTCTTAATACAGATATGTTGTCTGTAGAACTTAGGTTATAATAGAAGAAACAAGCACATCAGGCAAATTGATTGTATTTGGTGACTGACACCGGTTCTAAACAAACAGTCCAAATGAAGGGGACACTGTAATAAATATAGCATTAATGATCGTGATTGATTTGTCTGTCTCTTTTCCCTTGAGGTTGCTCCTCCTACATGGAGCCGCACACTTACTACATCTGCTTTAATTTCTTCTCACCTGACATACAGTTTCATACTAATACAATATTGGTTTTTGTACAGCCTGGTCAACTTCTGCTGCTCCTAAATATATTTTTGTCTTCATGTGTTAGCTATACAACCAAGTCCTGAGGGTTACAGACGCTTCTTTCCAGTACTATCCTGGACCTTTTCTTGTTCCAGTCAATAGTCCCTCATTAGCCTCAGCATTTTACTTCTTTACAGAAAGAAAAACAATCAGACAATGAAAACAAGAAAGATAAACAAATAACAATCCAATACACACAAACAGCACAATGTAAAAAACACACAGTAAAAAAAACCCCCACAAATACAAAGAACACTAAAATAATAAATAAAATACACTTAATACACCCAAATGAACCTCACACTATCAAAAATAGTTTTAGTTAAGTTAAATAGTTTTAATAGATTAGATATGGTGTCTGTATTGGGTCTATTTAGCCTTTTATTCCTCTATTATCACCTGATGATCTAGCCAATAAAACACTTCCTGAATTAGGGTGCCTCCACTCTATGGAGGAGCAGTGGAGCCACCCTTGGACAGCAGCATTGCCACCCTGTGGTGGTTGGGGGAGGGGGGTAGTGTTAGATAAACTAGCAGATTTAGATGGACCTGTCTAACAAATTAAAGCAGAACTCCAGCTAAACACTTTTTAGGCGGTTACAGTAGCAGCATTTTGTTTCCTTTAGTGATAAAGGTTTTACACAACTGAACAAAAGCAAACCATTGTAAGCATCCCTGTCAGTGTTAAATGGTTTGTATCAACCCTCTATCTGCCACTTTTGCTGGACAGTTTGGTCTGTTAAAGGAAGTTGAAAAATAACAAACATATCACAAAGATCACCCAGTGGGGAAAAAAAGTGGAAAAAAGCCTAAAAAAAGGGGAAAAGCCTAAAGAAACTAATGCAGCCACCATAGTCAAGGATTGGTAAGCTGCATGTTTGTTTTTGGGTTTCAATACGCTCTGAGCATCACGTGAGTGCCCCTTGTCCAATCAGAGAAGGCCTTGTATTCATTGATAAAAATACTAAGCATTCCCTGAATGGCCGCTGTTCCAAGTGAGTGACCCACTCTATTTCCAGAGCAGAGGAGAAGTGCTATACAGAACCCCAAAAAATTACTGTCAGCATTGTAATAGCTACATGGGCACACAGTAAAAAAAAACCCACACAATTACAAAGAACACTAAATAAAATAAAGTCACCTTAATGAACACCAATAAACTTCATGGTCTCTAAATAACAAAAAGAGTAGATTCAGCAAATTTTGCCTAAGCATCTCCGTGAGTGAAAATGATAATCCTCACTTCTCAATGTCAAAACCAGTAATTTTGAAGCACAATCAGCTCCACCAAAATCTCCTGCTCACGCCTACTGCTTACTACTAAAAAGGAGGAGAAAAACAAGCATTATGAAGGAGGATTTTACAGTTGCAGTCAGTTACAGCATGAAAACCTAAATCCTGTCAGGCAGGGTACGTTTCTCTTTTAATTCTCCGGATGGTCAAGAGGACATGGGATACATCTGATGGTGAAGTATAAACTCCATTTAGGTTTTCTGGGATTTATCTTTAGTCTTTCATTTTAAAAGAAAGATAGACAAATGTTTTGTTGAACAATAGCATTAAAAAAGATGAAAAGGTTATACAGGTAATTACAGCACACCACAAAGGTCTTGATTTCTGGCACGCTAACAAGGACATCATTTCATTTATAATGTTTTTATCTTTGCGAAACATTGATGATGGAGATATAAATGGATGTCCTTGCAGGTCTGTTGTGAATAAAGATGGTTTAAATAAAAATAATAAAATAGTATGTAAGCATGATTTTACAAAACAATGAGAGAGCTTCTGTTCTGTATTGCTAAACTTAATGTTTCAGCAAAGTAGGGAAACTAAAGACCTTCATCCACCATCGCATCTTAGGACTTGTATGGACCATTTTGCCAGTCAAGGTGAATCGAGGCAGCTAGTTCTGTTTGATACTACCTTGTGCATTCAGGTGTGCAGGAGACCCTGAATTTACCTACATATGTGATCACTGGTCAGGAGTGTTGAAATGGAACTTTAGGTACATACCTTGTCTCATGAATGCAGATGTGATGGGGTGCCTGTGATACATGTGTGAACTTTGATCAGCATTCTGCACATGGATAGTCTGTTATGCAAGACTTGCTGTGTGACTTTAACTAGACAAAAATGAGCAATTAACCATTGCCGTTTGGGGGTTGCCCCACTGCAAGGGTTAATACAAATTTTCCTGGAGTTCTTGTTTAAAGCTGCCATGGGGATCCTGTAAAGTACTGTAGTAGCCAAAGCTACTACAGTGCTGTCCACAATCTTCGGGGACTGTAAGGTGCTATGCTGAGCGGCTTCTCCTCTGCTGTGAAAATAGGGGGTCACTTGCTTGGCACAGTGGCCATTCAGAAAATGCCTGGTATTTGTATCAATGAATACAGGCCTTCTTTGATTGGAGGCGGGGCAGTGATGTCACATATTCCTTTTGGACTATTTATTTACATATGGTGGATTTGGGACACATTTTTGGCAGGTATTACACCTTATTCTTCTACCCCTGGACTTAATAACATTTATTGCTTTCCATGTGGGGGTCCCACTGCAAGGGTAGCTTTTTTTAATTCCGAAGTTAATTTTTAACTTCGTGCATGTTAACCTTAAAATTAATATCAATATATTCCTTAAGTAATATTAATATATTCTTTTATTAATAAACTATCTTGTAAATGTTGCTTCTTCTTACTCTACACATTAATTTAGTAGCAAATCCGTGGTGATCCTGCCAGTTCTCCCTTTTCCTGCAGCAACAGCCTGGTGGACTGTCCTGACTAAGTCCCGGGGACAGACCAGAAGGGCCGGCCTGGTCGGCACTGGAGCCTCCTGTGTTCCCTGAGCCACAAAGCATGAAAGCAGTTCATGGCTTTTATCAGTTTGCATGCCTGAGCTTGCTGATTAGAGCGATAGTGTACTTTGCTGATGTACAACATGCCTGTAGTCTATACTGTGGGGCTACAAGCGCACTGCAAGGGTTAAGTGCTCATTTTATCAAGGGAGCTAAAATAACAAAGCTATACTCACCCGAACCATGATCCCAGCTTGCTCTTAGACTGGTTCCTTC
>NW_017306498.1:649055-655775 GCF_000935625.1 Nanorana parkeri
GGGGAGGGGGGGGGGTAGGCTCACTGTAAGGGTTAATATTTAATTTGCCAGAGTTCTGCTTTAAATTACTTCACAAATACTTTCACAAATCCACATCAAGTGATCGGAAATGGAATTAAAACAGTTTTACTAGAACTGTGAAGTTTATTGAATTGAGTCTGTGAAATTATTTTCATTTAAAGGAAAAAAAAGCTAATGTATTCTACCATTCTAGTGCTTTTTCTCAATTCCTGTTTGCTCAATTAACTTTAAATTGTAATTTGCGGTGACAGTGGATACACATATGTATCACTCCCAGAACAATCTGTCATTTAAACCTCATATACTTACTAAAAAAAATGTTTTTCTAAATTGTTGCATTGACAGTTCGTGTTTCAACAAGACGCTAATTGCTTGTTAAGTCCATTGTATGTGAATTATTAAACATATTTCACACACAGGGAAATTGCTTAAAGCAGGTGTCTCAAACCTCCGGCCCTCCAGCTGTGGTGAAACTACAAATCCCATGATGCATCTCTCTTCGGGAGTCATGTCTGTGAGAATCTTGCAATGCCTAATGGGATTTGTAGTTCCAACACAGCTGGAGGGCCGGAGGTTTGAGACCCCTGGCTTAAAGGCACACTCCATACAAATAAGAGTATCTTGCTTCTAAACCTGTTGAAGAGCCACAACCTACCGAGTGGCTCTAACTTTGCATTCTTGTGTTTTTCTGTTTGCTCAATTCATGTGGTTTCTGGTGTCCTTGTTATCTGAGCTGACCTGAACCTGAGCCAGAGGAAAGGCAGAATTGTGTGTTCCCAGGTTCTAAGCCATTACTTATTATCACTCATCCCAACATCTGGCTCAAGTCCAGGAGCATAGCTGGACCCTGGGCCCCAACTGCATGTGCTGCAGATCTAACATTAAGTACCCCGTGTCTTCTTTGCTGCCACTGTTGACGTCATCCCAAGTAAACATCCACATATTTGTTAAAATCTAAGCGTGATATATTTTTGTATTTTCTACCCCCATTCTTACATCTCTAGTAGCAACGCCACTTTCATGGTTCCTTGGAATTATGTCTATCTGTGAATTAGTTCATCTGCCATATTTAAATGATTTATTGGCTTTCTATTTATTCCTATACTTAACAATTAACCTTTTTCTTTTTACTTAAAGAAGAACTATGATGTGAGTGCTTTTCACTCACTTCATAGTTCTAGCCGACCTGTGACAATGAGACTGTCACAGGTCGGCTCAGTAGATCGGGAAGTGAGGGAACACATACCGGCGTTTGCTCACCTCTCGATCCTGTCACGGCTCTCTGCCGTGACAGGGGAGGGGCTGGATTCTCCCCTCCCCGCTCCGATCCGCCAGCGCTGACTGGCGGAACGGATGGGGGAGGGGGCGGGAACAGCTGGCTCTGCCTCTAGATAGGCAGAGCCAGCTGTCAGTCACACAGCTGGGCGGATCCAGACATAATTGTTGGGATCCGCTTCAGCTGCGGCGTCTCAGTATACCACGAGCAGCAGCACGCGGTATACTGCGGCGTCTCCGTATACCGCAAGCTACAGCTCGCAGTATACTGAGCCTAGGGTGACGGGAGGACGCTAGTTTGTGTCCTCCCGTTACCCTAAGGAGAACTATGGGGAAAAGCCTTAACCCCATAGTTGTCCTTTAATAGATTGATGCCCACTGATTAACAATTCTATGATACATTCTATGCGCAATATGCTTCTAGAACATCATATTGTTTATCTACTTTTCAAGTAATCTATTATTTTTAAATATTTTAAGCGATAGACGATAGACTTGATGTTTTATTTCAATCACACCATTGTTATAGATAAAACTGTTTGAGCTAATTAATTGTTTTCAGAAAAAAGAAAAAGGGATTATATTCGACTAAGACCCAGATCTGATCCTAAGAGAATATTCCGATACCGGTGAAAGGCACTCCATCCTATTTGATATGGCCTAATTAGTGCGGCGTAAAGTGTGAGAGAAATGGTGTCGATGCAAGGTACATTTGAGTGCCTTGTTTCTCTGGCCTCAGACTGCTACCAGCAAAGGGACAGAGAACTAATGGCTCAGTCCTAAGGGAGTGCAGTGGGACACCAAAGACATGGAACACAGCAAAGATAAAAGAGAAGGGAGAGAAAAAAAATTACATAGTGGACAAGAAACAGTTTCACCAACTTTTCATCATGTTATACTTTAAAGTGACCCTTTAAAGAAAAAAAACTGGATCAAAGGTCCCTGCAATAGATGAGCTTTTATACTTACCTCTCCAGTGGCATGTGTCTCCTTCCTTCTCTAGTTTGTTGCTTGTTGGGTGTCATACAGAAGGGGAAGTAAGAGACAGTATTAGAAACCTGATCAAATGTATACACCTTTCACACTCTATTAAAAAAAAGGTTAGGAAGGATTAAGTATTTAAAGTAGAACTCCAAAAATTTTGATTATTTTTTAGATTCCCCTACTGTAATTAAAAAATATTTGTAATCTCTAATTACCTTCTCCATGCTCAATTGCCCCCCCGACCTCCTTACATGATCCAGCACCAGCAGTCTTCTATGGGCAGAACAACATTTGTGTAGATTTGCCTATTTCCTTTGAGTCCAACCTGTCATTTGCACCTCTCCTAGAGGGAAGGGGGGTGCATCATCGTTCAGGCTGGCCTAACAGTACTCCTGGACTTAGCAGGACTCATAAGTCATTACATGAGTGCTGCCCAGTCTTGGAACAATGTCTGCCACCCAACACCAGAGGAAGCTGACGTAAAGTCTATGGATTAGGAAACAAATTAATGTATAAGGTTTTTAAGATAATAATAAAAAAGTGGGTTGGGTTAAAGTAATAGATATCAATAAAAAAGAAAATACTTAAATAATAAACTAAAATGTACATCATTGGAAGAATCAGGAACATCGTCTACCTCTTCTGCACCCCTTCTTCATAATATGTTTATTACTATAGTGCAAATGTTCTTTAAGATCTGAATCTATAAGTTTGCTCCCTTGTAAATGAAGCTTACCTTGTAAACAATCTGCAATGCAAAGCCATATTTGGAGTTCTGTTTAGTATTCTGAGTCATATCTGGAATCCAGGATATATTTAGGCTTTTCTAGTACTGTATTATATCCTGACCATTGTCTGGTACCAACTGTAATGTGTGTTTGTTGGCAGATCTCATACAGAAAGGCAGAGCAAATCATATCTCCCAAACTTTGTGAGAAAAAGAAGACTATATTTTACGGAAAAAATGTTTCGACAAAAGATACCAGCTTACACCATTCTCTGGTCATTCTTGATTCATCTGAAACATAACAAAATGTAACAAAGGATTATTCGAAAAAAATCTAAAAATAAAAATTAGGGATGAATTTTGGAATCTATCAGTTACCCTCATTGAACTGCTTAGGCAAAATGTTTGTTTTTTCTTTTTATAAGGGGGCTGTATTTATGGTAATTTAGTTTATTATTTTACCTTTTTTGCAGTATGTTTTGTTTTTCTTTCTGTAAAAAATATTGTAAAAAAATAAAAATAACTACAAGGGGCATTTTTTCATTTTTTGCCAACCTCCCATCCCAAGAAAACACACCAGCTCCAGGGTAGTTGAAAGGAGTTTCTGTAACCCTCCAGACCTATTTAAAGCCCATTGCAAAAACAAATCACAAAAAACAATGGACCTTTTCAATTGACTTCAATGCAATTCCAAAATGCCAAAATTATTAAATGTCCTTAAAATTTCCCATTTTTGCTGGGACTTATTAAATAATAATACAATTAATAACAATACTACCACTACTAATGATAATAATAATTAAAATTATACATTTTCCTCTGCTGTCTCATTCTGAACAATTGTCATAGCTGTTGAAACAAATAAATAGATTCATAATCGCATGGATATATAAATAAATAAATGTTTATAAGTAGCACAACTTTCACATATTCACAAATGTAACAACAGCGTTTAAATTTAGGGAGAGAGGACAGCAGAAGTGAGAAATACTGACATGCAAGAAAAAACTGTTTCAAAAAGTTTTTATGCTCCTGAGAATTTACTTTTACATTTGTACCAGATAATTAGTAAACCGACTCTTAATCGTGTTGTTAAGATGTAATTTTTTTCACACCTTCTCTGACTTTGACACTTTGGAATTGAAAACTTTTCGTTTGCTCTTTGTTCCATTGTTCTTTAATCTTCTGCACTTTGCATTTAGTATCACTGAAATTTCGCACTTACTATGTCAATAACATCTGGCAAAATTGCCACCTATTAAGAGTAAGTGTTCTTTTTTTTCTCCGGTGAGAAATGATGGTATATTATATTGGTTTCCCTTGAGAGGCTAAGGAGACAATTTTAGAGCTGATAAATGCATTGCAGAATCCACCAGAATCACAGGAGAAGGTTAACGGGACTCGGAAAAATTTTTACATTACATTTCATGACAGTGTTCTATCCAGTCAACAGACACGATGGTTTCATTTTTCTTTTTTTTACAGTTTACAGTTTTTAGAACTGATCTCCAGTCAGATAGAACATTTTCTCTTGCAATGGGGTCCTTTGGTCTGCATGCTTTGGCCATCACCCATCCAGCTTCTGGTAACCAGTGACATCACTGGTTGCAAGGAGCTGGGCAGGACACTGGCCAGAGCATCTCAGGTTGCTAAGAGCTGGGTGGGGAGATATGTATGGCCCTTACACATCTCCCCAGCTTTGGGAGCTTCATAGAGTAGAAAGAGCTGCCACAGGAATGGGGAATAAGGTAAGTATCCCATCCTATCTATTACCCTCTAAATAAATAGAGCTATTAACCCTTGCAACAAGGCAAAACTGATGTACTCATAAAAGAAGAGAGAAATGACTTACCTCTCCTTCTACCCAATGCCGCTGAACGCTGCCTCATGTTTAAGAATTGTCCCCTAAAGTCTGCTGGACAACTGACACCTTTGGGCGTGTCCACTGATATCACTCCGGCTTGCCTGCACGTCACAGCAGTGTCAGAGCTTGCCTGCTCCCTCCCAACCTTATGTTTTCCTATTGCCCCCCTCACACTGCAAGGGTTAAGTGCCAGTTTTGTTTAGGGAACTAAGAAAACAAATGATATTCACCATAACCGCGACCATTACTAGCTCCTACACCACTCCCTCCAGCTTGTCTCCTCTGCTCCAGCGAGGGTATGTCCCCTGGCACCCTCACGACTGCTGCAGCGGAGGGGAAGCAAGGCTGAAGGGGCCGGTCTAAGAGCAAGCTGGGATTGTGGTTCGGGTGAGTATAGGTTTTATTTTTAGCTCCCTAGACAAAAAAGCACTTAACCCTTGCAGTGCAGGGGTAGCCCTACTGCAAGGGTTAAGATTAGATTTTCCCTGATTTCCCTGAGGTCATTTAAATACCAGTAAATGAAAATAGTTTTAATTCAGATAATGTGGATGGGGCAAACATTTTTTTTTTTGTAATCTGGAAACTTTTTTTTTAACAATTACAGGTCTTGCACATTTAAAACCGATCCTTCCCATTTTATTTATCCTGAATTTTAGTAAAGGCTTTATCCATGTCTAAATGACCAGTCGCTACGCTGAATCACTAAAATAAATCACCTAATAAAATATTCTTAAAACAACATGACTCTGACATTAGTAAACCACAAGGGAAGGAATATTAGATTAAAATTAATAATGCATTAAATTCAGGCAAGAGTGGCAACAGGAGAGGTACATTTTAACCTGAAAGCAATTCAGTTACATAGGTATACGGAAGATTCCCACAATAGAAGAAAACATATCAAATAACCAAAAGCTAAAAGCAGACTTACCTTTTGATTATGCGGTTTTTATAGACAGTACCGTGTTATGCTTTAAGAATTCATATGTTAATAAAGTATTGTTGTGAGTCATAAAAAAAATAATTTTCCTTAATTTTCAGTCAATTAGACAATAAGCTCAATAGACCACTGATAAGACTGACACATGGAGACACATTTTAGGAAACGGCAACCACTTGTTTCCAGCTTTCTTTTTTGTAGTCCAGTAGGAAAGTCATTTACTTAATTGGCATACTTTTCATACAGCTCATTATCTTTTGAAGATGTAAATTCCTTATGTTAAGGGATTAGCCTATAAAGCAAATTATTTTACTAGTCTTAGTTTTTTCACTAGTCCTGTAAAATCTACATTTATCGCTTTATTAAAGCCCAATCTCGCACTAACTACTAGGTTCTTCAAACGTTGGACATACTATGTGGAAGATCCTTTCGAAGGGGCGGAGTTGATCCACATAATGCAACCCTTTATATATTCAGACTGGTACCTTAAAGCCAAACTGTCAAATAGCCTGGGAGTCCTGGAAGTACCATAAAGTGTAATACAAAATGTATAATTTAGATGTGAAGGTATAACCCATAAGTTGTTTTGATAAGCACGCCTGACACCCTTAAGAGCATTTTATACGTAGAGTTTAGAAACTGACAAGTAACAAAAAGATGGCAGCCAGCACGGAAATGAAATGTTATTGTTAATTTTAGTTGGGAATGTTATAAGAGGAGAAGTTAAGATATACTGATGGGGGATGCGATGAGCGACCGCAAGATGCAAGAACTGTATGTCAAGCCACTTAATTTGTTAAAAAGGCTATACCCCATGTGGGGGTGGTCGAAAAACTGAATAAAGTTTGTTTGAAAAAAAAAGCCCAATCTCAGCTTTTATTGTATTTTAATATTGAGTAGCCGGACTCC
>NW_017306498.1:655859-670859 GCF_000935625.1 Nanorana parkeri
GGCCCCCCCCCCCCCCCCCCTCCAGTCAGGGCTGTCCCTATTATGAGGCAGAGTGAGGCTTTGCCTCAGGAGCCATCTTTTTGGGTCACATGGGGGCAGCAGGCAGAGCAGTATGGCCATTCTGCTATGCAATGTTTGCAGTATGCGTGCGGCCTCCTTTCCGACCGGAGCGTCCCAGTTTGCTAAAAGCTGGGCAGGGAGATGTATAAGGACAATATACTGTACATCTCTCCAGCTCCTGGCAACTAGTGACATCACTGGTTGCCAGGAGTTTTGCGGGATCCTCTGGCTAGCGTACCGCCAAGCTCCTGGCAACCAGGGAAGTCACAGGGCAGGATTTCAGCCAGATCCAGAGCTAGGAGAGGAGATGACGCAGAGGACCCCCAGGCCACCTCACCCTCCCACTCCCGCTCCCAGTAGCGTGCACCACCAGCAACCCATCACCACTTTCCCCGCCTCAGGCAGCAAAAATGCTGGGGATGCCCCTGGTTCCAGTTGTTATCTTTCAGGTTGACTCCCAGCATCATTCAACCTTCTTCCTGTAAGCACACACTGTCATGGCCCTGCCCCTTTTTGTGGTGTCAGCATAACTTCCCACACTCACAGTATAATGATGCTGAGAAAGGTGCTGACATCACCAGGCCAGCAATGCTCTATGCATCATTGAAGACTGTCTTGCAACAGAGATGAGGCAGAGAGGAATATTACTGGACCTGCCAAAAGACATGTGAAAAAGGAAGGTATTAAATAGATACATGTGGGGGGAGGGTTGAGTGGAGGCTTTTTATAGGTAAGAGGTCATAAGGCCGAGATCTTTTTCCCAGAAAAGGTGTCAACCTCAACTGGGTAACTAGACTGCAATTTTGCATCCGACGAGCTTTGTCTATGTTTTAACATGTACAAAGCACTTTAAATATTTCTTATTTATGTTATTGTGTGCACTTAAAGGATAGGTAGACTTTTGTCTGAAAAATAAATGCAACAATAAATATGGCAGTGCCCCGGAGAGGGCCCCGTAGAACCCTATGGGAATATTCTGTGCAGGTGTGGGTAGGGCACTAGAATGTAAATAAATAGCAGAGGTTGTGGGTACATTTATTGTGGGTACGTTTGGAAGGTAACTATTCATTTGGAGAGAGGGGATACAATAGCATACTGTGTGGGGGTGTGGTGGGTGAAGGATAAGCACACTTAGCTTGTACGTTTCCACTAAAAAACACTATAATTTCCCTTTAAGATGGTACATGGACTTACAGAACAATAGCCATCTCATCTAAGAATGGGGACATTATACATTGTGTATAATGGCTGATTGGTGTCCTGAACCCGTAGAAGCATAGCATCATCAGAAAGAGGCTTCAGTTGCAGCTACAGGCCTCAATGTTGGGGAACATTATTTTCTCATCCCAATGGTGCATTCAAACTAAAAGTATGCATTAAATGCCTACTTATACAACTGCATTGTGTGTCTGTCTGGTGTTCTGCCTTGGGAACAGAAGATTGCCAAGCACTGGTGAGTGAATTAGGGGTAGGAAACCTTTGTTGGAAACCAATTGAAGTCTTGTCTGGCTGAATCACTGACACGGAGCATGAACTTTCCACAGTGAGGCAGAAGGATGTCCTAGATCGGCAAATGATGGATTTATGTCCGTGCATTACACATAGCACAACTAATGATGTGAGAGGCTAATTTACAGAGGTTTTCACATTAAATATATCTAAAGGGAGGCCATAAATCAGTCATCCACTAGGCACAAATGTATGAGCTTTCAGACCTGACACTTTATTGACATATTACTTAACGGAATTCTAAAATCCCAGTGGAGCAGTGACTCAGGAGAGCATATAAATTAATAAACTGTATTATTATTACTGATAAGAAAAAAAAATAACGAGAAAAGATACATATTCGTTTTGATTTTTAAATAAATTTGTATGTCCTTCACCACTTAATCAGTTTTCACATAGTATTTTAAAACAAACAATAGTAATATTACTACACACAGGGATCATGGGAAACAAAAGTAGCCCCCCTCCAGAAGGAAGGACAGTGTAAGCATGAATTTAGAGATGATTTGAAGATCTCCAGCCAAGGGATGCATATGATTCATTTTTGTTAATAGGAAGGTACTTTTTTAAGATTTAACTCTTGAGTTTAGTGTCACTTTAAGGGCCCTTGCACACTTGTGCATTGCGGCAGTGCACACTAAAACGTTAGTTCCTGCAACACATGTGTAGTGCATTGCTGTGCCTATCATTGTAAATGGCACCCAACACACTGTACAGTAGAGTGCAATACACAACGCACCGCAACATTATGGTGTGCTGCACTGCTAAGAAAAGGTCATGTGCTTTTAATGATCCAAAGTGGACTGGGCTTTCTTAATAGAAAACATGTAAACAGGTGGAAGTAATGTGCATTAAAGCACCTCAACGGATCGTTGAAGCGTAAACTAGCCCTAAAACGTTTAAATCCAAATTATTAAGAGACATGAGTGAATTATTTTGCCCCAATGTAGACCTGAACTCAAGAACTGTAGATTTGCTATCTTATAGGGAACATCTAGAAATGGTAATTGTGCCTAAGCAGTACCCTAACAAATGTACTTTATGTCTTTAAATATTTCTGAAAATAGCCATGAACTTCCTGTGCTGTTCTTTAGCCTTATGTCTGTGCATTGTGAGGTCCTTTTAAGGCCCTCCTGCCTGTGACTGCTAGTCTCATTAAAATTAGAGTTAGAGTTGGTGATGTGCGGCTTACTGTTCTCCTTGTTGGAGAGGAAGCTGTACCTGAGAGCCTACAGTGCAATCATCTCCCTGCTTCTGCTTCATTTATTCTGTGGATATTTGCTTCCTCCTCCTCTCCTGCTGCTTCTAGAATATTACTCCACCTGTCTCAGTTCACCATTCATCAAGGGGGCAGCTTACACAGGGCCAAGGACTTTCCGCACGCCCCACTATAACAGTACTTGACCAATCACCAAGTATCAATGCTGTCATGAGAGAAAGGGGAGTGAGTGAAATGATTCTTCATGTCCAGTGTTCTATCTTTATTCCTGATCAGCAAGACCAAAGCAAAGTGGTAAAGAAGAAAAGGTAAGTATGTGTCGATAGGGAGAACGGTATCAAAGGGAACCTGTTGTGTTTCCCTACATGACCAAAGCACATGATTGCCTTATCTAGGATTCAAATAAGACTACACTGATATATTTAAGAAGAATATTTTCAAAACTTGGTCTGTTCACACAAAGATTGTGATGTGAGTTTCAGTTGCTAATTATATTAATTACGATTTACTACATAGGTTCCTGTAAACATCCTAGTACCAGCGCTTGTATATAGGGTGGAAAGGTGGCTGCTGAAGGTAAAGAGTGGGGTATCGTTGGCTGCAGAGCTGTGCTAGTGCCTGTGCCATACATCCTTCTCTTTGCATTTTTATTGTGCATAACAGAAAGGAACAGTTAAATCCATCTCCAGTTTTTCATTTGCCTGGAATGTATCTTCCGATCTGCAATATCTGAAATTTAAAAATTGCATTTTAATGTTACAAAAATGAATGTTGAGTCCGGTGTTTTGCAAACAACATACATTATGTGCCATATCTTTCTGAGTCTTTTCCTGTGATTAAAATTCCTGCCAGTTTATGATGAATATATAGTAGGTAAACCTAGTTTGATATTGTCTTGTAGAAATGCATGGCTTATCTGATATATTCTGTCACCAGTTTTATGAGCACACTCATATTTGGCATAAGATGAAAGGCCATTGCTGTATATTTAGTTCCAACAGCAGAGTGATTATTGTATCACTGTTTATATGTTAAAGGGTGCCCGTTAGTCTGTAATGTTATACTCTGTCTATTTGTGAAAATTATGATTGGTGGGAACCAGTGACATTCATTAGACACCAGCAACAACACTGGGAATGCAGCCTGTTCATTCACTAGAGATCGGTGACATCACTGAGAATGCAGCCTATCCATTCACTAGAGACCGGTGACATCACAAAGAATGAAGCCTCTCCATTCACTAGAGACCGGTGACATCACAGATAATGCAGCCTATCCATTCACTAGAAACCGGTGACATCACAGAGAATGCAGCCTATCCATTCACTAGAGACCGGTGACATCACAGAGAATGCAGCATATCCATTTACTATAGACCGGTGATGTTACTGATAGGGATGTTCAGATACCAGTGCCGATACTTGCCATTTTCACGACAACTACAAGGGTTGCAAGGGTTGCAGCTGGGACTTGGCTCTGGCTCTCCACCACTGTCCTGAAATCATCAGTCTGTATTGTTTTAGAAATCTCAGGAGCTCCATGTGCTCCTTAAAAATGACAGCTGCCTTCTAACTTTTGCATTTTTCTTTAGTCTAGTCTTAGAGCTGGAAAAGTATCTGTACTTGTACTTGTACTTATACAGTATTTGCAGCCTATCCATTCACTAGAGACCGGTAACATCACTGAGAATGCAGCCTATTGATTCACTGGAGACCGGTGACATCACTGAGAATGTAGCCTATCCATTCACTAGAGACCGGTGACATCACTGCGAATGCAGCCTATCAATTCACTAGACACATCACTGAGAATGCAGCCTATCCATTCACTAGAGACCGGTGACATCACTAAGAATGCAGTCTATCCATTCACTAGACACTGGTGACATCACTGAGAATGCAGCCTATCCATTCACTATAGACCAGTGACATCACTGAGAAATCAGCCTATCCATTCACTAGAGACCGGTGACATCACAGAGAATGCAACCTATCCTCTCACATTATTCACTCCGATGACATCATCCAGCACAGAATCTATCCATTTACTCAAGACCAGCATATGGCAGCTCATTTGTGCACAGATCTTTCATTGAGAATTTAGTGAGAGATCTGTTTTCTCTTCAATATGATCAGTGTGACATTTCTCCATGATTACTGTATACAAATCCCATAGGGTTTGTTATCATTTCTATTGAAAAATCTCTGCAAGCAATAATGAGTCTTTTCAATGCAGGCGGCAGGGTGTTCATTACCATGCAGGAATTAACCCTTAAGCGGCTTGACTGACGTCAGAGGTACCAGGATTGATTACGTCATTTACGATTATTGGGCTCTCTCTGGTCAAACTGTGTAAGATATTTCAGTCCCAAAGAAAGCAGTTTTCAGTGCAGCAGCAAACGGGCATGTGAAAGCTGGAAGACAAAATAGCCGTTCCCTTTGTTGTTGATGGCAACATTTGATGAGAAACTGGTCAGAGATTCCCAGAGCGGCGGAAAGACCACCAAGGTCACCAGCAAGGACACGGCAGTCAATTAGTATGCAGATCAGAGTCTCCGAGTTCAAAGGTATTCTTCCAATTCAATCACATTAGCCAGACCAGTAATGAAGAAACGCAATGACCTTAATCACAGATCCAGAGCCGCTTGCTCAGAATTGCCTGTGCAATGGGACCCCCTTCATTTATTTCATTTTTTCCAATTTTACAAATGACTGATAGCTCCAGTTTCCTGTCTCTGGTGCTAAAATGTGTTTGTTGTTTTGTAGGTCCAAAAAAAAAAAAACACATAGGAATCCACATAAAAGGAAATGCTGTGATACAACAATGCCGTACCTCTCAGAGCAATCTTCTTACTGTATAAGAACATATTCATAAGCAATTCTGAGATCAGTGACCCAATCTGCCATCTGAAACAAAAGAATTTATACTGGAGAAATCACTGAGAATGCAGCCTATCCATTCACTAGAGACCGGTGACATCACTAAGAATGCAGTCTATCCATTCACTAGACACTGGTGACATCACTGAGAATGCAGCCTATCCATTCACTATAGACCAGTGACATCACTGAGAAATCAGCCTATCCATTCACTAGAGACCGGTGACATCACAGAGAATGCAACCTATCCTCTCACATTATTCACTCCGATGACATCATCCAGCACAGAATCTATCCATTTACTCAAGACCAGCATATGGCAGCTCATTTGTGCACAGATCTTTCATTGAGAATTTAGTGAGAGATCTGTTTTCTCTTCAATATGATCAGTGTGACATTTCTCCATGATTACTGTATACAAATCCCATAGGGTTTGTTATCATTTCTATTGAAAAATCTCTGCAAGCAATAATGAGTCTTTTCAATGCAGGCGGCAGGGTGTTCATTACCATGCAGGAATTAACCCTTAAGCGGCTTGACTGACGTCAGAGGTACCAGGATTGATTACGTCATTTACGATTATTGGGCTCTCTCTGGTCAAACTGTGTAAGATATTTCAGTCCCAAAGAAAGCAGTTTTCAGTGCAGCAGCAAACGGGCATGTGAAAGCTGGAAGACAAAATAGCCGTTCCCTTTGTTGTTGATGGCAACATTTGATGAGAAACTGGTCAGAGATTCCCAGAGCGGCGGAAAGACCACCAAGGTCACCAGCAAGGACACGGCAGTCAATTAGTATGCAGATCAGAGTCTCCGAGTTCAAAGGTATTCTTCCAATTCAATCACATTAGCCAGACCAGTAATGAAGAAACGCAATGACCTTAATCACAGATCCAGAGCCGCTTGCTCAGAATTGCCTGTGCAATGGGACCCCCTTCATTTATTTCATTTTTTCCAATTTTACAAATGACTGATAGCTCCAGTTTCCTGTCTCTGGTGCTAAAATGTGTTTGTTGTTTTGTAGGTCCAAAAAAAAAAAAACACATAGGAATCCACATAAAAGGAAATGCTGTGATACAACAATGCCGTACCTCTCAGAGCAATCTTCTTACTGTATAAGAACATATTCATAAGCAATTCTGAGATCAGTGACCCAATCTGCCATCTGAAACAAAAGAATTTATACTGGAGATATTAGCCAATCACAGATGGTTCCTCCTGTATTTCATTTTTACAATTATATTTTCTCTGGACATTAAAACAAAACATGACCAGTATATAATAAGTGTTTAAATGAAACTTGTACTGTACTGTATCCATTGTTTATCATCTTAAAATACCAGTTTACTGGCAGCTGCTGGCTAGTTCTAGATCATTGACTGACAAGGTACTGAAACCACAGGATTAGCATGACAGCCAGACAACTTTAATTTTTAGAACAGAAGGATCGCAATGGCATCTTCCCTATTTTTTCCAACACAAACTTACTATAGAGGACATTGATACAACTCCCCCCAGCAACCCTCCAAAGTCTTTAATCCACATGTCCTTACTCTTACCAGGTCTTTTCTGTTTGACTCACTAGGACCACAGAGCCACCGCTGCTCTAGATCAGTGGTTCCCAACCTGTGTAACCTAAGGACACACATTTGCCCTTGGTCATTAAGTCACAACCCAAGTCGCACTGCAATGGAACACAGGACATTGTGGTAATATGCGTTCCAGTGTGGGCGATCAAACTGTGGGTGGGAGGTGGGTTTGGGGTGCTGTTAAAATGAATGGCAACCCAACACACCTTCCATACCAAAATGCTTAGTACAGTGGATTAATCGCATGGAACTTTTAAAATAATGCACTGTACTAGTGTGAATGGGCCCTCTAAAACTCTGACAGACACACACAACCAAAGACACAATCTCACATACTCACAGACATTCTCACACATACACACTCAAAAAAAAGTAATAATTTTTTTTAAATCCACCCAGTCTCCCTACCTTACGTCACTCCGGTCCAGGCACCTCTACAGGACATGTGAGCTGTAGGAGCTGTAAGCAATGCACGTATAGATGGAGCTCCCTCGTGGCCATAGCCTCATCCCACCCCACCTCAAGCTGACTCTCGGCACCGGGCCGCATATTATGAATGGCTGCTTGGCGTGAGAACTGACAGTGCTGCGTTAGGGGGAGGCAGAGGAGCCTTTCACCTAGAAAAGTGGAAGGCATGCGGCGACCCACTGAACATGGGGTCGTGACCCACCAGTTGAGAACCAAGGCTCTAGATGGAACTGAGCAACATAGAAAAAACGAATTCTTTCCTATGCTCTTCCACTCAGTCTAGTGGCCACAATGTGGTATGTTCCTGATATTATGTTAATCTCTCTAATGGAGTCCTGGATAGCAGTAAAAACATGACAGCGAGTTCTGATCCATCATTATTTTATTTAAACATGAAAACAATATGGCTGAAATAACACTTTGTGATCTATTTATAAATATTCCGGAGAGTCATTTTACTGCTATCCTGCAAATCTCTGTGAATGTTCGTTCTGCATGAATGGATGCACAAAGTGTACATTTTTAGTATACAGTAACCTCCTCATTATCTGGCATTCAAGCAACTGGCACTCTCAAGCAACCAGCAAAAAAAAGAAATTGAGGAAATTTTTGGGGGGGGCGGTGGCTTGATGTGCATTAATAAGCTGTCGGTTGCTTGGTGCACACTAAAAATATTATTAGCAGCTACACATATTTAGTTGCTGACAACATTTTTTGAGTACATTTTGCTGCCGTCCAGTGGCTAGATTCCGTTGGCAGCAGAATGTAAACAATGGGGAGAAATTGCCAGTCTGCTATTGGCTATTTCAAATGACAATAGCAAATAGCAGGCTGGCCATTGTGCCCCTGCCCACTGAGCAGAGGAGGGGACTCGAGAGAGACAGTTCTCTCTCAGGTCCGCTCAGCTGCTCAGTAGGTGTGGTTTCAATAGCCAGCCTGCTATTGGCTATTGCAATTTGAAATAGCTAATAAAACGCTGGCTATTAAAGCCCCGCCCACCAAGCAGAGGATCACATCAGGGAGAGAACGTTTATTTTGGGCTCCATTAGCACAGAACGAACATTCATGGAGTACAAAACAAGTCGAACGGCCCTGCAAATGGAAGGAGATGCTGAAACCTGAAAACATTTTTCATGGCTCAGATACAAGAACCTTCAGAAGATAAGGATATGGGTAAATATAAAGTCTATGTCACAGTGGGACATATAAGGTGTCACCAACGTGCAGCTAGTACCCTATTAGAGGTCGCTTCCTCATTGGTCAAAATGTTGCAGATCAGAGAGACGTCTTGCTGATATGCCCACCAAAGTAGTGGCGGCATAGGAGATGCTGACTGGATCGAGCAAGACCATCTCCAATACCTGAATGCCAGGCGGAACATCAGTATCACTCAACAGGCGGGCTGTGATCCCCGAGGCAGTTTAAATGCAAAGAATCCACATTGTACTTAAATATAACGGTAACAGGAGAATTAATACGGAAGGGGTCACCACCTCTAATTTTAAAGATAAGTACAATAATGCGTACATCATTTTCGCAAAGCAGTGTAACAACCTGTATTAGACACCCGGTGATACCAGCAATGACCTCTTCAGAACAATAACTTCACCTTGCCAAAACGAGATCCTCGAGTCCCTAATATATTTCTTAATCTCTTATTAAAGGCTTTGCATGGGCCCTGCACACTTTCTCCGGAGCAAATGTAGCCAATTTCTTAAGTGGAATTATGGTACTCACATTAGAGCAATTCAGGCTGCCTGTCATGTTCCCTTCAAAATGACACAGCATTTGCATAATGATGACTCTGAGCTCATACAGGCCTGCGTTCGTTGTCCCTCAGACAAATATATATATATATATATATATTAGGAAGAACTGTAGGCATATATAGAAAACCTTACTTTGATTACATATTAATGTAAAAGTCGAAAAACTGTTTTTTACCTAGTTACCATCTGAAAACTGAAAGTAGGCTTTTAGTAGCAGTGTCATATTAAAGGGGAGGGAATAAAATTGTGGATGCACAATCAGGGCCGGATTTCCCACAAGGCCAACCAAGGCCCGGTCTCCGGGCAGCAGGGAGTAATGGGGCAGCCGGGGTGTCGAATTTTTATCTCCTGATGCCTGGGAAATGCAGTTCCGGGCGACGGGCAGGTAGTTGTTTTCTACATTCAGCCCTGCTTTGGGCAAGCAGAGTTAAATGTACAGCGGGGAAGCCGCCACTTGTTTTGTACAAGTGATCCCGGCGATGTTGCCGAGATCACTTCTATGCAGCCTGCAGGTCTGCCATTCTCGATGGGGGGTTTGGCATGTAGGGTGGCGCATTAAGGAACTTGGACTTGGGGCAGCAGAGAGAATAAATCCAGCCCTGTGAACAATCAGCCTCTTAGGACCCCAGTTGCAAAAAAAGTATTAAAATACACACACACTGCACATTCAGTAAAAAGAATGGAAGGAGAGAAATGTAAAAAAAAAAACAAGCTGGGAGGAGACTCCAGTCATGTGAATGATCAAAGTAATGCAACTGACCTCTCCTCCAATCATAGAGCTCTCTCTGCAGTGTTAAGCATTCTTTCCACTCTGCGGCTTGCCTTGTAACTGATAGCGGTATGATACAATGTGTTGCAGGTCTGTATTCATTAATACACCAATAAATGTATTCTTAAATGCAAAGCAGTGTAAGTAACTTGGTATCAGACTTTTGCAGTCCCTGTAGAGCAGAGCACAAACTGGGGGTGGGAGAAGCAGCACAAGGAGCCAATCAGTTGTGCTGCAGTGCCAGGAGCATGTTAATAAGAGTAGAGAGCAGAGTGACAGAGAGATGAGCTCATCAGTCTCCAGCTTCTCTTTTTAATGTCCAGCTACAGGCTGGGGATGTAGAGGAGACCTAATGTAGAGGAGACCTGTAAGAGTTACTGAAGTGCAACAGAAAGAAAAATCAGGTTTTCTCTCATGCCACACAGGGCTTTGTAGTATGTCAGAGCTGTGTAAATCTTAAAACCATAAAACAGCTCCCATATATGTATTTCACCTGTCTATTTAGGGTGAATGTTACCCCAAAAATGTATTTTACGCATATGTGTTTGTGTATTTTTATAGCTTTTGGTGAATCTAGCCTGTTATGTTTTTCATTCTTCATTAGCTGTAAAGTAACTGGTGATCCTGCCTGCTCCCCTTGTTTCCTCTTGCAGTCTGATCATGCCAAGCACGAAAGCAGATCCGGCATGGCGTGATCAGTTTGCCCATCTGGATTGGTTGTTTCAAGTTACAGGACACTGTGGCAATGCATGGTGTGTCTGTATCTCCTGTAGTCATCTTTGCCGTCATGCTTCCGGTTCCTTCTTATTCCCATAGGAACTACAAGAGTCTCCCACTGATGAATGATGGTGGACGAACGGTATGCCTGTAGCCCCCATAGTAAGCCTTTGGGCTGACATGTTCTCTCCCCAGCCCAATGTGTCTGACAGCGGCTCCTTGCAGGAACCCACGCGGTCAGCAGTTGGAGACTCCACCCCCACTCCTCAAAACTTAGTGAGGAGAATGAGATATAGTGGTCATGTGACCACCAAAAAAAGGTAATAAAGTGCATTTTTTATATTTAAAGAGGAACTTTACCCATAGCCTCAAAATAACAACAAAGAAATGTTTAGTAATGACAATCTACAAACAGTTAATTCTTGATAACTCTGACTAGGACATGTGACCATGCACATCCTCTCAGGGGAGGAAAATGCCTTTCCCTGAGATCTCGTGAGATTACAGATCAGATTTCCCAGCAATGATCTACTGATGTCACCTTCCCAGGATGCAACACTTGGACACAATGACATCATTGTGCCAAAGAGGACCAGGAAGTAGAAACAAAAGGAAATTGTAAGTAAAAGAAAAATGTGTTTGTTTAGCTAATGAATGTAAGATTATTTCATATCAGCACGCAGAGCTGCACGCTGATTTTATTTTTAGTCAAAGGGGGTAAAGGTCGCTTTAATCTGCTAAATATGCACATAAACTGTTTGCCTGGATTCAGCTTCAATACACATTCTTCCCATTCTGCAAAATGTCCAGCAAATTCTTTCACTTCCCAAGCCATTCACTCCTATTTCCTATTTCATATTGTTACATCTTATGCCATGTGTTTCATAAATCCATTATGTTATCATCGCCTTGCCCTGCCTTACAGCTTCTGACACTTGCATAATGTACACAGCAGCATGGACTGCAGCTTGCCCGAAGGGACTGCTGAGAATCAGGGTTTTGGGGGTCTCCTTTATGTAACACAATAACACAGAGAGACAATATCTCAGCTTACTTCTTGATATCACATAAAGAGACGGGATTTGACCCATGAAGGTTGATTCCTCGATGTTCACTGCTGAAAATATATCTCATTTGAAATCTGACTCTACAACAGTGAAATGCAAAGCAGAAATTCGCACATTAGGGATTTGGAACCGTACACACACATCAGAGGCTGTATTTCTGTATATAGTTCGGAAGTTCAGAAAAAGGTGGCCAGTGCTGGACATCATCTTTGAAAGGATATTTGTGCTAAAAGAGACAGATAGGAGTTGAAATGGCCCAACCACCGCCTTCTGAAGTTTCTGGTTTTCCTGGCTTGTCTCTTGCCTAATTACATTCTAAATCATTAACCTGGAACAAGCATGCAACAAGTAAAGTCAGCACTTGTGATTTGCATACTTATTCAGGATCAATAAAAGAGAACTATGAGGTGAGTGATTTACACGCATCCTCATAGTTGGAGCCGATGTGCGACATCGAAACTCTATTGAACGGGAAGCGAGAGAACACATACTGTCGCTGGCTCACTTCCCGATCATCTCCATGGAGAGAGCGGTGACTCTCAGTCACCGCTCCCCGCAGGGATTCCCCCCCTCCCCTCTCCCATCCTCCAGCGCTGATCCTCCAGTGGGAGGGGGTGGGCACAGCTAGCTATGCCTCTAGATAGGCAGAACCTGCTGTCAATCAGCCAGCTGGGTGGATCTCTCGACATTATTGTTGAGATCCGTCCCGGCTGTGGCACTCTCAGTATATAACGGGCAATAGCCCGCTATATACTGCGTTTTGGATAAAGGGAGGACGTTAGTGACCCTCAAGAGAACTATGGGGAAAAAAAGGTTACCCCATAGTGCTCTTTTAAGTGTTCTTTTAAGTAAACTGTGATTTGCCTATGCAGGGCAAAGTGATATGTCTGCTTTAATGCACCCTCTATCGAACATCATATGCACACCTATCCTTCGCTCCCCCGCTGCTCCGTTTATCTGCCAGTAATGAAGAAATACTATTGGAACATGTGACTCACTATATTGGACAACGCTGAACAAATCACCAGTAACCAGAGTTGTCACTTGTGAAAAGTTCATATCCCTGTGCGAGTTGCAACTTGAACATTATGCAGTGTACAAACTAAAGTAGTATTAAACTCTCAAATGTTTTCAATAATGAATCCAAATCAAACAAATATGCATTGCCCAGCAAAGTATTTCTTTACACGTTTGCCCAAGCACTTACATACACGCATGCAAACATGTGTCAGGGGCGCATACGTGCAAAAAAGACGATTGCGCCCATTACGCCGCACATGTTACATATCGCCGCGAACGTCGGAGTGAGAGCAATAATTGTAGGGCCATCAATCACTGATAACACTAAACTGATGAGCGGTAAAAGCTTTTAAAGCGTCGCCCATGGCCAATTGTGGGTACGGTAATTTTCTGCGATTTCGCGGGTGCGTGCAATTTTAAAGCTTGACATGTTTGGTGTCTTTTTACTTGACGTGACCCGATCTTTTATATTTTACCAAAAAACTGGGTAATAATAAATGTTTCCTAACATAATGTTAAAAAAAACTTTTCTTTAATTTTTCCTAATTATAGTAAAAAATAAAAACCCCAGTGGTGAATAAATACCACCGAAATAAAGCTCTATCTGTCCCCAAAAAATGGTATAAAATTCATTTCAGTACAGCGCTGCAGGACGGAATAAACGTCAGTCAAAGTACCGCAGCGCTGAATACTGAAAAATGGCCTGGCCAGGAAGGGGGTCTAAACACCTGGTCTTGAAGTGGTTAAAGAAGGAAGAGCGGGGAGCAGAGCAGTGGCTTGCCCTGCTGTGCCCTGTGTGTTTGTCGAGACACACACAGCTTACTAGCACATACAATGGTGTCTCCATAGGACCCTGCAAGGGAAAGGAGCCACACACAGCTTACTAGCACATACAAGGGTGTCTCCATAGGACCCTGCAAGGTGAAAGGAGCCACCCGGAAACAAGATTTTAGGACCAGTGCTCAGGGGACCAGCTGATTCTGCAGGAAACTAAAACTTGTAAACATCAAGGAGCAGCTTTCATTGCAATTGATTTCATCAGCATTTGAAATAGTTAAAAAAACAACTTTAATATCACTTTAAGGGAACAATTGGGTACCAAAGGGAAGGTAATTATATGCTGCTGGTGAAAGGTTTAAAGTTTAAAGTGAACCCATTGCTTTACCCTGCACGTACAACACTTGTGCACTGTAAGTTATTGCATATGCATGACAGTCAGGCAGCAGATTTAAGGTGGGGGGTTGATTGTGGGGTAATTTTTTAACCCCTGCATCCCCCCACCCCCATCTTCTCCTTTAAATTTGATTTCCATTCTGTGTCTGGAGGGACCTGTATATTAACCTCAACTCCTTTATTCTGCACATCTTCACATTAACATCCTCATCTCCATCCTCCCTCTGTGTATAACCTGTACATTTAATGATACGCCGTATCAAGTCCATGCACCATGTTTTAACCACCTCAAAACCAACATGATTCTTCATTTCCAAAAAATATCGGCAAAAAATAGATCTCATTGGGGTCGTTTTGGGGGTGCCCATACATGTTTTCTAACAGAAAGTAAGTCAAATTGTTTTTTATTCAAAATATGTGGCCTTTATTCCTTTATACAGAACAAATATAAAAGCCCAGTGAATACTTAATACCAGTGGCGTCACAAAGGGGTGCGGGGGGAGCGGCCTGCACCCGGGTGGCAACAATGGAGGGGGGGGACCAAAATGACTGACAGTCATTTTGGTGTCACCCCCTCTGAAAAGTCGGTTACTCGGTCATGGACTAAGAGCCCTACAATTGCAGGAGAGAGGAGGGGACCCTGCGGCATACCTCATCCCGCCAGGTGATCGTCCCCTTCTCTCTCTGTCAGCGTCCATCACCAAGATGGCTGCGGCAGGTATCACCTAGATGGCCGCACATGCGCGATGACGTCACAGCGGGGTG
>NW_017306498.1:673359-703378 GCF_000935625.1 Nanorana parkeri
TCTATCTATCTATCTACTGTGCTTAATATCTTTAGTATTTAGAATACCCCATATAGGTTGTCTGTCTATAATCCATCTATTTTATTACCCCATATAGCCTGTCTACCTCTGCCTCTAAATCTCAGAGCATCTATCTATCTATCTATCTATCTATCTATCTATCTATCTATCTGTCTATCTAATATCTATCTATCTATCTATCTATCTATCTATCTATCTATCTATCTATCTATCTATCTACCTTTAATATTTTTAGGTGTTCCAAGGACCCCATATAGTCCATCTTGTCTGTCCGCCTGGCTCATCATAAGGCCCAAATCTCACAGCAGACAAAAGGGAAAATGGTCAAGTCCCACACTGTGCAGCCGGTTAAATGAATTTCATACATCCTGCATGCATCATTGATAATGCAAACAAGCTAATCTGGTTAAAAGGGGAACCTCTTAATATGCTGAGAGATGAGGATAAATCTAGCAGCTGCAGTCGAAGCCTTAGACCTCTCTAATGTGAATTCTACAGGGCAATTTTACTAATAGGCTCACAGTGAAAGAAGTCCCCTTAAAGGGGAACGCAGGGAGGCCCTAGCCTGAGGATAACATTACGGATTTCTCTGCTTCATCGTGTGGGAAGATTAACCGTGGGAGTGGTAGGGCCTCGCTGTTCTTTGAAGTCTTGTTTTGTTAAATCAGACTTGGATTTAGCCCTTAAAAAATGTCACGACCGGGATTGTTTAATGAAAGAAAAATGATGGTGTGAAATGTATCGCAGTAACCCATAGCAACCAATCAAAGTGTATTTTTCATTTGGCTGAATACAGGCAACCTAAACCTGATTGGCCAATAGGGCTTTGATTCGTCTCATGGAAAATTGACATTTGCATTGAAACCTCTTATCTATTAAAGGAATCTCAGAAAATGATTTGCAGAATTATATGCAGTATACAAAGTATCATTTTTCATCAGGCAACCACTGACTTGGGTATCGTTTATAAATATAAACTTAAAAATATAAAAGTTTATAAAAATAAACTTCTAGCATCTTTGCTTCTAACATGGCTGAACCTTCTATTGGCTTTATTTATATGATTGAAAGGAGACACATGGGGGTTCTTTTATAAAAGCTCCTGTACTTGTCGGTGCCATCTAGGGGCGCTAGTGCCTAAATGAACCTCATCATGTTGTTCAGCTATCTTTAATAATAGGACACAATGATACCTCAAGAACCTGAACAAGCAAGGGCGGAACCTTGGGCTTGATTCCTATTGAACGGTATAACTGGATCATATTTTTGAAGATTAATTTGGACTTGGAATTTCAGGAGCACCCAGGTGCTCCGCCCAAACTATCACCTGATCTTATTCTGACCCTAATATTTAAACTTGTGTATATGCCCCTAACTTAAACGTTATTATGTACCCCTTAAAATGAGTTCCTAAAACCTAACTTGCCCTTAACTCTGAAAAAAACTGAACTCCGACATTTCCTTCAGTCTTGCCCAGTTGTACCGGCTCCTCTCCTGGACTGAAATTGCTTCCTCTGATTTAACTGAATACTGTGAGTGTCTCACAATGTGTATTAGAAGATGCAGCAAGTCAGATAAAGCCTGCCTCATTTACAGGCTGGAGGGGTCCACATCATCTAGCTCTTTCTTCCACCAGCCTCACTGTCCCTGGCCCACCCTTATCATTGGATTTCAGTTCTTTCAATCTTGAAGGCTCAGCATCATACGGGAAGTGCAACATCTTGCCTGCCCCTTCCACAAGCCATGATTTGTCTACAAATCATAGAGAAGCACAAAGGACTAGTGATGATGTCACTGGGTCTGAAGTAAGGTAAGTAATGAAAACAAAACATTTTTTTTAATAAATGTATCGACATGTTGATGACGAGGGAAAGGAGGAACCAGAGAAGACCAAAGATAAGCCAATTCAATTTTAGCTGTACGCTCTAATCACATTCTGAATAGTAATCATTAAAAATGTAACCAAGGTCGACATTTAAATCTTACAGTGTATCTAAAGCCCTTTTATTTTTTTATTAAGTAGGGAAGGGTTAGTAACAAGTCAAGATGTTTTACTGTTGTCTATGGCTTACCTGGAGAAAACCACTCTCTCTATTTGTCCTGTCCCCAGGAAAGATAGTAAGGGGAAATTCAAAATTTTGAGTTGCCACCAGAACAGGAATAGGAGGAAATCTTCTAGAAGGGTCCCTTGTTCTGGTGGCAACTGTCCAAGAGGGTATTTACCTCACCTTGGAGAGGTTTCTTCTCACTTTCTATTGTATCTATGGAACAAGATGTGAAGGGAAATCCCATTGGGACACATACAGAAGAGAAAAAGCCTTATTTATTACTTGTATTTATACAGCATTGACAACTCACGCAGTGCTTTACATACTGCACTTTCATATCAGTCCCTGCCCTCAAGGAGCTTATCATCTAAGGTCCCTCTCTCACATGCATACATATAAGGGCCAATTTAGACAGGAGCCAATTAACCTTCCAGCATGTCTTTGAAGTGTGAGAGGAAACCCACACAAGCACAAGGAGAACATGCAAACTATTTGCAGATAGTGTCTTGGCCAGTATTAAAACCAGGAACTGCCAGTGCTGCAAGGCAGAAGCACTAACCACTACACTGCCGTGCTACCCATGTCCTGGATATGGACAAACTTTAACCCAAACCCCATAATTAACCCCTAACCTTTTTCTTAAAATTAACCCCGTCCCCTAACCCAATGCTTTAAAATAATTCTTTACACATAACCTTACCCTTCAACTTAAAGTTACTACATCCATAAAACATTGTGATGTGTAAAAAGCAATCCCATGGGGTTGATTTACTAACGGCAAATAGGCTGTTCGCTTTGCAAGGAGAATTTGCACTTAGCAGGGGAAACTTGCCCTTAGTTTAGTGAATGAGGTGAAGCTCTGCTGACTTCCATCACTCAATCATGTTCAAGAAAAAAAATCTGTTTTTATTTACTTGCCTTTGTAAAGTGAAATTTCACCAGATTCACATAGGGTAGGGAAACCTCCACCTGTAAAGTGCAATTCCCCTTACTATTTCCCTTTGGTAAATCAATCCCACTGTGTCAAACACTAGTCCATTTGTCTAAAAAAAGCATTGATTTACCGTAATTTAGACTTTAATTTGGCAGTCACGTGACCACATGGAATGTCTGTATATGCTTCTTCCGGTGTGGGCACTTGGCTGAGGCTGGTCAGTTTCCCATCTTGCTACATTGCGCATCAGAACGCAATGTGCTATGCTGTTGACAACGAGGTCCCTGCTAGAAGCCACTTTCAGTCAGGATAAGAAGAATGTCCAGTCGGGAGCTAAAGGGCACAGACTGACCACACCAGCATCATGGATCTTCTTCCAGGCTTGGCATGATCAGAAAGTAGATAGAAGAGAGTGGGACTAGCAGGATTAGCAGGTATTTGCTGCTCATAATGAAACCTAAAGAAAAAAAGGGTCATTCCAAGAGTTCAGAGGAGCAGAGGAATGCATTTACACAATTGTAAATACACTATAACCTAATCCTGACCTTAAAATTAACTCTAACGCAACTCTTAAAGTGTAATCCATTTTTTTAAAATATTTGAATAGAGTGTGGAAGGGTCGGATTTTATTGCTGTCTGTGCTTCTAGTGGGAAGATTCACTCTCTCCGTTTGCCCTGGTGAGACAATAGTTACAGACCAGCACTATTGCTCTAAATTTTGTAGCAGACCCATGACAATTTGAAAAATGCAACAATTACCCCCAAAAACGGACTTGTCTCCCCTTTGTAAGGTCATTGAATATTGTGATGTATACGGATTCTTCTCCTTTCTGTGATCTCAAGTGAACGTACTTCCACTGTCTTACCATCACATGTTGGCACTAGTAACTACTTTGTTTTTTCCAGAGGTGAGCAATGCAGTATGTTGGTTGCCCCAGGTTACCCCTAATGAATTGGCACATTTTGAAACCAAATCAATCCAGAGAAAATATTACATTTTCTTAGCTTAAAATACTCCTTTGATATATATAACGTGCTGGTTTTATCAGATCCGTTTTGAATTTGAGTGCAGTAAAGCAGTATTAGATTGTGGATGATTGATGCATGCATTTTATACTGTTGATATCATTAAACAGAGGAGTCTTGCCAGATTTTAGTATCATATCTAGAGCTGACTTTTGACTGATTGCAATTCCTCCCTTACTAAGTCTACGGTTACATGTATGTATTTTACATGAGTTGCCATTCATCCATTGGAACTTTTTTTTCACTATCCTAGTAAGCAATGAGTGAAATTTTAAGCCTGGATTTCCACAAAACATTGGCGAAAATGGCGAGGTTTTGACAAAATGTTTCCATTTGGCTAAAAGCATTGAAAACAAGGAGGAAAGCAACATTAACAGGGTTATTCACTAAAGGGTGAAGAGTTTGGAGAAGGCAGGAGAAGTGAACAATCTAGGACAACATAGCTGAACTGGAAAGTGAGCTGAATTGGAGAAATCTTTCCAAATAGCTATTTTGGTCTAGATTGTTCACTTCTCCTGCCTTCTCCAAACTCTTCATCTTTTAGTGAATAACCCTGTTAACGATTTTGCTTGAATCCTATATGTTTTTCATGGTCCTTAAGTTGGCAATTAGCTCCTGTGGTTTACAAAAGTTTCTCATTTGCCTTATTATATTTGCATTTTTTTCATGTAATATGGTATGTATTATGTGCACAAATAACAATCAACTGCACACACAAATAAAAATAATAATTATTTAAATCAAATGACTTGAAATGCTTCCCCTCCAAAAAAAAATCTCAATTAAAAAAAAAGATATTTTAAGTAAATTCTACTTAAGTAGCTTACTGAGGAAAATCGTGAGTCTCAGTTTCAGCACAATTTTTCTAATGACAAATGTTGAGGTCACATCAATTTCAATGAAATCACTTGTTTCTAGTACTTATTCACACATCTGTGTGAGCGCAGATGAACCAGCTCTGGTTTATCCTTGTGTATCACACAGGGTGTATTTTAGCCTCAATAGGCTGGCCTGTCTGACTTTCAGTGACATTGAAGCCCCTGTAGCCATCCCAGAAGGGTACTTATATTGGCTAGCACACCAGCCAAATTTCTTTTTGCCTCTAAATTACTTGAGCCAGTCGAAATCGCTGTGCTCCTTTGGCCTCTCCTGTGATATCCAGTAAAATTAGGCGAGCAATGTTTTCCGGGCTACTTCGCCCCCATATCAGAAATAATTGCCCACCTGCTAAAGTTTCCACTCTGCCCCCTGCCTGTGGTCACTATCACAGCAGGAGGGGGCAGAGGCTTTCTGGGGAATTTCAGACTGCTGCGTGACAATAAAGGCCAAATTGAGCCTGAGGATTTTTTTTTTCTTCTGAGCCGCGCTGAAAAGTGTCAGCCTAAGTGGGGAAGAGATTTTTATCTGTCATCAAATTCTATGTTTCCATATAAGATATTGTGTCTGTAAAATTCTATTTACTGTTAGCTATATTGGGCTCATGAAGATCTTTGATTGCTGTTGGAAGAACATTGCGGTGTAATATAAAACCCTACTCCTTATTAGATTGCTCATATTTCTACAGAAGTGAATAAAATCCCAAAGTGGTAATTCCCCCTCTCCTGCTGCAGGTGCTTATAACAGTTTCTTGTGAGTATGGTCGCTGGCGGAGAAGGAATAAAGGAAAGCGGAGGGTGAAATGAAACAAAAAAAAGGAAAAGCTGTCGACTGCTATCCACTAAGTACTTCACTCGCTCTGTCGTGCTATGTATCTTATTACCGAAACGGCATGAAAGTTATTTAGCTATAATTGCCCGACTGCTGCACTATTTGGAATTGTTCTTTGTCAGAGCCAAGCAAAACCGACTGAAATACCTGTGCATCGTCAGCCAAAAATTATCTGCAGATTTATATTGGCCCCGCCGAGAAATTTCTGTTTAACTTGTAATCAAAACAACTCAAACCTAGTTACTGTTTGCATAGCTGCCAAAGCTCTCAGTTTGAGCAGTAGGCAGTGCACTCTTGGTATGACAGGCTGTCGCTCATGTATAAGTGGGATCTGCCAAGGCTTCGCTGCAAGGTGGTGAATTAAATGGCAACAAGTAAGGGCACCGATGAACCAGAGTGAATCGCCTTGTTTAGGATAGATCTCACGTCATGTTCTTTGTTAAAGAAAAATTATTCGGGTAGTAAACATAATTTCTAAAATCTTGTATAATCTTTAACATGTTAATGCGATTTCAAACATCAAATTCAGTCTCTTTAAGCTTGCAATAAAAAAAACATGTGTTGACGACCATGTCATTAAAGCATGACTAAAGGCAATTTTCTTTAATTTTTGGGATGAAATGGTGAAGGATTAGAACACCATACTTCCCAACTGCCCCTCATTTGTAATCAAACCCCTCTGTACTTCTTTCCACCTCAGGTGTCCTACTTTTAATTCTGATGTAGAGATATCTATGAAACGGTTCCATTTAACTACCAAAAGTGTTATAATGCACAAAAACCTTCATCTCATCTCTTCAAATGACACTAAACTCACTAAACTCAAGATTTAACTTTTAGGTTAAATCTTAAAAAATGCATCCAAGTGGCTTAATAATTAACAGAATTGTATCTTATTTGTGTTTCACTCGGCTGTAGATCCTCAAATCATCTCACAATTGGTGCTGACAGTATAAATTGGTAAACTAAACATGAGATTGTAGTCCATCACGGGAGCGAGCTTGGAGCGTGACTACTATACAACACACACAGGCACCATGGGGAACAAAAGTAGCCACCCTCCAGAAGGAAGGACAGTGTCAGCACCAATTTAGAGCTGATTTGAGGATCTACAGCCGAGTGATACACAAATAAGATACATTTTTGGTAATAGTTAAGGTACCTGAATGTATTTTTAAGACTTAACTCCTGAGTTTAGTGTCACTTTAAGGCTGGGTTCACACCTAGGCGTATCGAATATGCGCGTGTTTACCACGTTTCGTGTCGTGCGTTTTTACCACGATCCGCTGTAAAAAAACACGCAACAAATGCGCGTTTCCGAGGGCTACTTGGCTGTATCCCAATGGAAACGCGCTACAAAAACGCCCCAAAAAGCTCCTGTACTTCTTTGGGCGTAGGACGTTTTGTAGCGCGTTCATACGGCCTGTAATACGCCCAGGTGTGAACCATAACCATAGGAAATAATGGGATTTCGGTGTTTGAGCGTTTTTCAGAGCGTTCGAACGCGCTACAAAACGCCCATGTGTGAACCGGGCCTTAAGTATGTTATGAAAAACCAATAGTGGTAATAATAGCTGTAACATTAATGGTTGTATAAATTGATAAACCTCAGAATGATTATGTTAATATGAATTATTAAATCAACAATATTGATAAAAACAAGTTGCCCCTTTAGAACAGGAATGGGGGAGGGGGAGTCTTTCAATGGGGACACTTGTTCCCATGAGAGCTGTCTAAGAGGGGATTTCCCTAACACTGGAAAGATATCCCCTTACTTCCCATTGAGTCTACAGGATAGGGAGTGAAGGGAAAAAAAAAAATTAAATGACAGCGTCTTTAACTACTTTATCTAAAATCCACAACATTTTTAAGGTTCTTGTTCAGACACTTTTTATTATAGAGTGACAATGCTTTATCATTTTTTCTAGTTGTGCTCCTGCATTGTCACCCTGTCACATGGGCTTCAGTTGGAGAATACTAGTGGCCATTTCAACACAAATTATGCAGTCATGGACCACTGTTGTCACCATCAGGAAACCCACCCTGAGAAATGCTATGCAGCCATCTCCGGAGTACATATAGACAGAACGTGGTTGGACCAGACTGCAGGAGATCAGCAGTGCTAAGATGCAACAGAAAAAAAAAATGTAATTTCTAAAATGTCAATTGTTTATGATACACAAGTCTGGATGCGGACAGTATAGTTTCAACTATTAGCACCAACCCCTTTCCTTAGTGCTAGTAGGCCTACTAGGTTGCCCCGAGGACATAATACAGCAAACTATATATTCTGGCTGTAAAGTGTTGAAAGTGGACCCAAGGTAAAAGAGGAAAGACATCGATGGAGGAAACAAGATGGAGGGCACCCTGGTGGTCTAAGCACAGGTGGCCAACAGCAGGCATAGTCTGTTACTGCAGTCTGGGCCAGGGCAGACAGCAGACCTATTATCTTGAGTTCCTTTTGAAAAGTAACAGTACTCCTGATATGCCTAGGCCCTTGTGTCCTGTTCATCTAAGGTACTGCTGCTTCTAACTGATAGTCTCAGGAGATTTGGGGTGAGATTTGGTGATGTCTGTGAAGATTCTCATTTATCTAGGTCTAACTCTTCTAGGAAGGCGTCCACAAGGTTTAGGAGTGTGTCTATGGGAATGTTTGACCATTGTTCCAGAAGCGCATTTGTGAGGACAGGTACTGATGTTGGCCAAGAAGGCCTGGCTCGCAGTTGACTGTGGAATATTTAGTACAGGGAAATTTTACAGAACACCTAAATCCATTGATTTGAAGGGGTGTCCCAATACTTTTGGCAATATAGTGTGTGTGTATATATATGTATAACAAATATATATATATATATATATATTTGCTGTTCTTGGGTCTAGATACCCTTTAAGAGAGAAGGGGCAAGGTCCGGAGCGGAGGACAGTAAAATGCAATCACTGAGCTGAACTACTAAACAAGAAGCACACTGTGTGTATATAATAAGCACATATAAATGCACATGCACACATGCACATGTATAATTAAAACACCATACACTGAAATGTATTAAAAAAACATTAACATCAGGTATGCTTGCAATGATGTAACAAACTGCTGCAAGACTTTCATTTTCCGGGTCTGAGAGTTGATCTCTTGTTACACAAAGGCATTAACAGATTAATTACCAAACCCAGAAGAAGAAAATGACACTGCCACAGGAAGATATTAATGAATGCTTTTATCACCAGGCTAGGGCTGCCGAAGTTACAGTCTCCTACTGTGCAATTGATTTACACATTGTTACCGAATGGATATTGTTAATATAATCTATTATGTACAAAATACACTGGCAATAAAACATATAATGTAGAGATCAATGTAATTTAAGAGTATAAGACAGGCTACATGGAATTAGCTATAAACGTAGGTGAAAGCCATTAAAAGCTACTTAAAGGGAAAAGATGATACTAAAGTGAAGTGTCTCCTATTAAAGAAGTCCTGTATTGAGGTATTAAGGAGGCTGCCATTGTTGAGCTCTGATAATGCTAGTGGCGGTCATGCTGAAACAATGGCTTTGATATGTGCAGGGTCATAGACCTGGGAAGAGTATGCAGATCGGAAGTTCTGACTTTGCTCCAAATTTCTAATCTAGTAAAGTTCCAGATTGATGACTCAAACATTTTGAAGCCAGAAGGTCAATATAAAGGTCAGACAAAGAGCATTTCCATAATGAGATTGGTGACAGCTTTTGTATGTTTGATACTTTCATTGACCATTTCACCACTGACCTGGAACAAGCATGAGACAAGCAAAGTCAGAGCAAACCCTTATTGCCTGGCTGTTGTGCTATTCCAATGGCTTTAATACTTATCGAGTCATTGATCTGCAGCAGAATACAGATAAGACATTCTGGCTTCACTGGCTGCATTCTTGTTCCAAATCACTAACATGGAAAGCCAGGGACTGCATTCAAAGCTGAACTTCAGGTATAAATATGTATGTATACTGTGTATATGTATGTATGTATACTGACATTAGTGCGGCTTGTCCCAATGTAAATATGCATACGATATACCTTGTTTGCCCACAGGGATCCTGTAAAGCAATGTCGTAGCTGGAGCTACTACTTTAGTGCTTTACAGTGATCTTCTGAGTCCTGTATGGTGCTGTACTGAGCAGCTTCCCCCACTGTGAAATCAGTGGCCATTGAGAGAACGCCTAGTATTTTTTTTGTATCAATGAATACAAGGTGTTCTCTGAGCCCTCTATTTTTCTTCACAGCGTTAGTAGCCACTCAGCACAACACCATACAAGACCTGGAAGATCATTGCCCTCACTGTAGTGGCTCCAGCTACTACAGTGCTTTACAGGATCCCCGTGGGCCAACCAGGTATATCATATGCATACTTACATTGGGCCAAGCTAGACCAGTGTACGTATGCATAATAAGTTATACCTGGAGTTCAGCTTTACGTTTCCAGTTTCCAACTTTGCACATGAGTGGCAATCATCACATCATTTCTTTTGGGTCTTTAAGTGGAATTCCATGAATTATCCTGACCACTGTCTATAATTCCCCCCAAACCTGCATAGCCTGTACGCAGGCCAAATGTATATATTCTTATACCTTAATTTGAGTTCAAAAGTCCTGGTCATATGACACATATTCCCTAGAACAGTGGACACTGCACTGGCTGGGTGGAAGGAAATGTCTCTGCATCGCTAAGTAAACATATAACAATCAAGTCATTCGGCTGTACTGGGCACTGCATGGTCTTCTTCCAATAACTCCTCCTCACCCTTTGTATGTGTTGGTGGGTGTGCCTATGACAGACCAGACCCTGACTTTTGGATGAGGAAACTCTAGACATCAGTAAGAGGAGCAGCATTCAATACTTTCTGGAGAGAACAGTAAGCATAACTACGCAGAGCTACAGCAGGAAAATTCAACCATTGGGGTTTTCAATAAGTAAAAGAGCCCAGAGGGTGACCTAGTCCACTAGACTTCACCTATAAGTAAACACCTTTGAGTGCACTTACCCTTTAAATGTTATGCACTTCTGCATTAAATCTCCTGACATGTCACCTATATAGCAATTGCATAATTTTTCAAAATAAAAACTCTACTTCTTATGATTTAAAGATGTCTTCAAGCTTCAAATAGGCGATATTTCCTAGGCTGAGATGATGTCATCAGTCTGCTATAGGCAAGAGGAAGCATCTCCACAGTCTCTACGACAGGGGTCACTTAGACTGTACATTGTAATGTGAGAGGCTGCAGCAGGGGGTCATTTATGTTTGACATTTGTGAAAACAGCCAAGAACTGCACAGCCATCAGTACTTACATCTCTAAGCCCCTTGCACACCTGAGCAACAACGCTCAATGAGAAGGATCACATTGTTTTTAATGGTACCCATTGACATCTGCAGATTGTGCCCCTTGTAGCTTGATGCCTCATGCTCGAAAAAGTACATGAGCTTTTTATTCAGCCAGAATGCTTGCTTGTTTTTGGCTCGATGGAGTGCCTGAAAATGCATGTAATGTGCCTAACAACCGTCTCCTTCTTCTAATAACTAGCTTTCCATTGACTAAAGCAAACACACTCTGCCCAAAGACATTCACCATCAAGTGGGAATGGGGTAAATACCGGCATCCCAGTCCACAAGTAGACACTGACTCTGGATGATGCCTGAATAAAAATGGAGCTGTCCTTCTAGAGAGAAAAGCATAGGAAGACATTGTCAGGGGAAGTAATGAAACCTCTGTGAGAAGGAATTGACCTGGAAGTGTTACACTTATATGCTACCCCATATGTATACATTTAAAACAAAAGTTTCGTTACAAAATAAAAAAATTGCCAGCAGGTCGGGACATTTGGCAGTAGAAACATGCAAAAGTGTCTTCCGACAAAAAAAATTATTCCTCTGTCCCCAAGCATTTTTTTAATTTCCATGTACATTGTAGGATGCATATGCCATTCAGTGTTCACACTCAGCTCATTCACGGCATCTTTAAGATGCCATGAATGGGCTTGATGCCAGAGAGGATGTAAGGGAGCTCTGATGCCAGGGAGCATGCACACAGGAGTTACATCAACAGTGTCCATCCAATGGCCAAAGAGGATTCCCAATGAAAGCCAGAAGTGGTGGCAGAAATGGCGACAACGGGGGACAGAGAATTCATCACACGGAACTGGGGAAGCTCACAACTGGAAGGTAAGTGTGCCATAAGTATGCTGTATATGGCAATACCCCACACAGGATGCAGCAGTTAACTTCCACTTTTAAATAAAAAATACATTGCCTGGCCAAGAAAGTTACCACCTGGATTTATGGGCAGTGTTAGGATCTGAAGTTGCTTTAGTTAGTCAGGTCTAGGTTCAGCAATATTATGTCTCCAAAAAATGAGGTCAGCTGCCTACATGAATATACTGAATGACCAGGTTTTTCTATCAATGGATTTTTTCTACCCTGATGGCACATTGGGCATATTCCAAGATGACAATGCCAGGATTCATCGGGCTCAAATTGTGAAGTATTGGTTCAGGGAGCATGAGACATCATTTCCACACATGGATTGGCCACCACAGAGTCCAGACCTTAACCCCATTGAGAATCTTTGAGATGTGCTGGAGAAGGCTTTACGCAGAGGTCCGACTATCCCATCATCACTACAAGATCTTGGTGCATAATGAATGCAAGTCTGGACGGAAATAAATGTTATGTCATTGGATAAGGTCATGGAAATGATGCCACGGCGAATGCGTACCATAATCAAAGCTAAAGGCTGTCCAATGAAAAATTAGAGTGTGTGACTTTTTTGGGTATATCTGATACGAGGGCCACCTTCAGCACATTCTCGTAATGCTAATCAGATCAAAATAAATGCCATTAATCCATTTCCAGAATCCTGGTCATGTGTAGACTTGACACAAGGGAAGTGTTAAAAAGGAAAAAAAAAATCCACCAAATTATATTTCTGCTTTGCAAAAATCCTTATTGTTTGTCAGAACAAATAACATTTCTGCTGGCTTGATACTATATGTTAAGTTGTAGTGAAATAATGTGATTTTTTCTGCCACGTTAATCACAAATCAAATAGAGCGTTTTTTGTTTGTTTTAAAAAAAAATATTTCTGTGTTTTTGAACATAATGGATTCGGAGTGGCAAACATCGAGGAGTTTAAACCTCAGCTGGAGACAAGAGAGCAAGTTATGAGAGTGCGGCTACAAGGTAGGCAGCGTTTTATTATGTAGATTTCAGTCATTTCATGAAAATACCCCACATATCAGGTTAATAGAGAGGAGGGGACGTGGGGTATATTGTCTTCAAAACAGATATTTGTGATTCCCTGCAGGGCTGAGCATTCGCTCTCAATCAATATACAGTATTTGCTAGTGATGTGTGTACAGTAAATTCTTCTCACTAACTGAGAAAAGGTTTTTATGTAAGGACTGACTTTTTTTTTTTCATCGCCGAGCCGCGGATAAAATTAACAGTTTGCTGGCAAGCTAGTAAAGTTTTTATCCTAATAAACTAAGATAAACTATAAAAAATGATATTGTGCTGGCGGAACAAATAAAGGAAGACAGAACAACTCCTCTGCATTTCCTGGCTTCCTTAAAGGGGATTTGCTCATTTAAAAAATAAGTCTGGTCTAATGGAAAAAAACATTAAAAATCAGGTTATTGTTTTTAATATGAGGAGCTGCTGAAATCAGAGAATGTGGACTTTTATTTCTTTCCTTGTAATGAAGGGGAAGATGGTTGGTAAGAAGAATAAAATGTTATGCATGCGTATGTATGTTATGTATGCATACACCTTTTTCATTACATGCTGACAGTATGGCTTACATATTGCACTGTTGCATCATGGGAATTGGGTTGTTACTGATTCAGAATTGCTGAGCTGTGGGTTGCAGGTTCTGTTGATACAAGTTTTTAATTATTTTTGTGTGTACGTGGACTAGATGGACGTGTGTAATTTTTCAACCTTATATAGAAAAGTCACCTGCACATCAACTGTGGTATATCTTCATTCTTTCTTGGCGCAAGCAGAGCATATCACAAAGCATACAATGTTTTGGGACAACAGCAGGTCACTTTTCAACCTGACTTGCTATGATAAAGTAGAGGATGCAGGCAAACCATTGCAACAATGGAGTCCTTTAACCACTTTACATCCAGCTGCTGTAATTAAATGGCAGGACAGCACCCTTACTGGGGCCCTTACATCAATGCATGCATCCTGCATGCACAAAGCCACTGCTCCTGCCATCATTAGTGGCGTAGAGCATCGACTAAAAGCACAGAACTGTTGGAGCAGCTCTGTACCACCTGATCACTGTCATGGCCAATTGCAGCAATCACACATTTAAACAATGTAGGACTGTTTACAGGTGAGAGCTCGCCACTTCCTTTTGCAATGGAGAAAGGGGGAAAGGAGAATTTATTCAATAAATCCTCCTGGCTGATTTGGAGGAACGAGCGATTGGTGGGGAGCTGGATTAGGTTGGGACAATGAGGGAGGAGATTTAAAGTGCCAGTGACCACCAGTTTTGGGGGGATTTTTTCTGGGGGGTTGTTAAAATGACCTCAACAAAACAATGTTGTGGGATAGTTTTGGGGGTGGTTTAAAAGTGCTTCTGACCAACAATGATGGGGTGGCGGGTTTTACATTTTTGCTGACCACCAATATGGTGGCAAAAATCGGTCATTTGTGAGTGTTTGTACTGTCCTGTTTTTTTATATGTTTTGTTAAAAGAAAGTAAGTTAAACTTTTTTTATTTTTCAAAATGTTTCTTCTTTTTTCCTTTATATAGAACAAAAAATAGAACACAGTGGCTATTAAATACCACCAAAAGCAAGCTCTATCTGTTTAAAAGTAATTATATAAAATTCATAGTCTCCTCTCCGGGTGTCACCCAGCCTTGGGACACCCCTGCTTCCAGCACAATGTATTTCGGCAATGGACACACTCTTGCCACAACCACAGTTATGAGAACCATATTACTTTTCGTTTATACTGGCTTTTCAAAATAGCAAACAAGATATTTAAGAGATAAGATGAATGTTTTAGTGCATGATAAAAATGTTATTAGTTTAATAGTAAATTGTCATAGATATAGGTGTGTGTGTGTGTGTATATATATATATATATGTATCTGTACATTAGACCAAAAGAGGACAACTGAGCAGGAAAGAGGGAGGGACATGAGGATTTGATTGCTAAAGAGGGACAGTCTCTCCAAATGTGGGAGAGTTAGGCAATATGCTGTAGTAGCCATTCAAAGCAGCAGAGAAGAAGGACCGCCAAGCGGAGTCTCAGTGTGATAGGTCAGGCCTGGTCGTCAACCAGCCAACACACAGAGCAGACTAAGTGGGCAGCAGTAGTAGGCCTAGACAGGAATAAGTACAAGTGAGCACAGGGCACAATACCAGATGGCAGGAACAAGCGGCTGGTTAGCAACTGGTAGACACGCTGTTCAGTACCAGCCAACAGGTGGTTATCAAAGGTCATGGCAAGCCAAGGGTTACCTCTTGGATCAGGACAGCACAAAGATTACTCAGCACTGCAAGTCTGCTGGTTCAGTACATGTTTGGGCACCTTATATTCACAAATGCATGGCAGGGTGAATCCACAAATGTACAACAGAGCAGAGCTATAGTATTGCAATGCAACCTCAAGTCATCCAACTATTATGCAGCTTAGAGTGAAGAAACTGAGCCAATATTGGTTTGGTTGCCTTGAATTGCTGCGCTGCTCTTTGTACCATGTTGAAAAAGCATGACTGTATAATGCATTTTGCTAAACACTGATATGCTGATAAATAAAATTGGGACAACAATGGGATTTTTTACACAATAGCCAACCTTTTTTTATTTGCATTGTGTGGTAGGGTCAAAATTTCACAAATTATACCACTAACCACAGACTCCAAATACTACCCCTAGTCATACAGAGGAGGAGCTTTAGGCCAAGACTGGCACTCTGTATACTAGGACAGATTGAATACCAGTAATAGCACTTATCTCTCTGGCCGGGCCACCAAACTTCATGTGAGGTCAACACTTCTACACAGCTTCTCTGGACTCTCCTCTTTTAGCAGATGTTTAATCCTGGTGCTCAAGTCAAAGGTTCAGCGTCATCCCTCCTGGTAAAAACAGCTCCAATCAGGCCGTGTAATCTTCAGGCCTCATCCCTGGGCCTCTCCTCAACTAGCACATGGGCATTCCCAGACAGCATCCCTAGGAGGTCAGGAACAACAGCGCAAAGGCAAAACTTGGGAGGCAAGAGAGCTTCCAGAACATTCTTAGAGGCATGCACCACTGGTAATAAACCTCCTGGTGGTTGGCCGCGGATCTAAATATTCATAACTTTTTTGTATCTTCCTACCTATTGCCAGGCACCCTCTCCAGGCAGCAGGCAGAAATAAACAAACCACTGAACTTAGGGACAACCCAATGAACTATCCATTAGGTCTAGGCTGGCTGCAGCCTATCAGGACTAAATTTAAAGAGTCACACCTGCATAGAGTGGCCTCAATGTATTAGAGTATCCAATAAATAAATTCCTTTGGCTTTTTAAAGCAACACTGTTACTGTTTTTTTAGTTGCTGTTCTGATTTAGTTGCTTTGCAGTGGAACTCCAGTATTTTAATTTGCTAATTGTCCAAGGAATTTAAAATAGTTTTCTCTAAAGCAAAAAAAAACCCAAACATATCAAATCTCCAGTTTCTTTACGGTCCAACTCTTACAGCCATACCTTATGATAGAGAGAGCCAGACCTCAAAGATTATGCTACTTTGTTGACAACTAGAAATGTAAAATTTGTTTTGTTCCAAATGCAATTTCAGTTGAAATGCATCTAATTCATCTGAATGTCCAAATTCCAATGAGGCTGAATGCAAACAAATCCGAATGTTCTTTTAACAAAATTTTGGATCATCCCAATTTCTTTAAAAATGGAACTAAATCGGACACGTGACTGTTTTCTGGCCAATCAGAAACTAAAACCTGAAACTAAAATGAAATTCTGAAAGATCCGAATCCGAACAACGAAACGGCGCTCTGTCCCGAAACCCGAAACTCATAAGAAAGAGAGATCTAAGACTAAACACATTTTCCCCAGCTTACATGTCGATTGACAACAAGGTGTCTGTGCTCCATAATATATTTTCTGGGTTTACCATGTCTTTCCTTCCAAGAAATAAACGTCTAATGATTCCATGACTGTAATCTTCATTGACACAGATCCGAAACTACAACTATTTATATATCAACTTTGTTATTTATTTATATATTTATTTCTCATTAACATGTCTAACAAGGGTTTTATATCATGTATTCACTTAGCACATTAGGAGTAATTTAGTCCAACATCAATATTTATTTGATGAATTACAATATTTAATGTATAGTTTTTGATATAACCATGACCTTGACTGGAAATAACACATTATTTATGTTTAATCAGTTATTATGGTTTTAATTATTGCAAAGTAAAGTGTCATTTAAATATAGTTTGCTTAAAGGAGAATTATGAGGCAAGTGATTTTCACTCAGCCTCATAATCTGAGCCGACCTGTGACAATGAAACTGTCACAGGTCGGCTCAGTAGATCGGGAAGTGAGCGAACACATACCGTCGGTCACTCACTTCTCGATCTACCCCTGCAGAGAGTTGTGACTGTCACTCACAGCTCCCTGCAGGAATTCCCCCCCCTCCCCTGTCCGATCCTCCAGCGCTGACTGGCGAAACAGACGGGAGGGGGCGGGCACAGCTGGCTCTGCACCTAACATAATGTAAAAAAAAAATCTTTTTTTTTTCAAAATTTTCTTTAATTTTTCCTAATTATAGTAAAAAATAAAAACCCCAGTGGTGATTAAATACCACCAAAATAAAGCTCTATGTGTCCCCAAAAAATGGTATAAAATTCATTTCAGTACAGCGTTGCGTGACGGAATAAACGTCAGTCAAAGTACCGCAGCGCTGAATACTGAAAAATGGCCCGGCCAGGAAGGGGGTCTAAACACCTGGTCTTGAAGTGGTTAAGGAAACCATGGTGGTAAAAAGGATTTATTTTTCAGATTTGATGGATGATATTAAAGATATTCACTCTGATTCTTGAGATGACTAGGACTTCCATTTTTGTCTAAATGTTTTGTATCGGAGGTTTGACATTTCCTGAGCAAGTGTTGCTATTCATCTCTCTATGGTCCTGGTGCCCAATCTGCAGCCCTAGGACCACATGCAGCCCTTTTGGTACTTGTTGAGCAGCCCTTGGACTCCAGAAATGAGTTTTGGGATTGAGAGCATTGGTATGTAATGGGGCATTAAAGGTAAAAATCTTCATCATTCCCTTGTAGCACATTCTCTGACCGGATCCTGATTAGTCCCCATATCAAATCGAACTATATTTTTATCAGGATTTTAAAAGTTACCACCTCTTATATGAAAACACACGATACTAAAATATGCATCAATTATTTATTTATTTTTTATTATCACCAGGAACAAGAATCTGTGGGTTTGCATATGTTTACAATCTTCCTGAAAAAGTCCAAGAACCTGCTGTTTATCTGTTAAGAATATCTTTCTATTCATTCACAGGGATACTCATTGAAGGGAGTTTATCAAAACGGGAGCAGACAGAATCTGGAACAGCTGTGCATGGCAACCAATCAGCTTCTCTCTTCAGTTTGTTATTTTCAGGTTTAAAAAATGAAAGAGAGAAGCTGATTGGTTGCCATGCACAGCTGCTTCAGATTTTCTCTGCTCCAGTTTTGATAAATTCTCTTCAATACATTGTTTTTTGTTGTTTTTTTGTTTTTTTGCTGATTCCTGCAGTGGGGTGAGAATAGTTCTTAAAGTGACATTAAACCCCCAGATTTTTTAACATAAAACAATACTGTAATGTGCGCCTTACTGTAATCCATGGTTGTTTCCCTTCTCTTTGCTGCTCTTCCTTTTAAATCTGTATCTGTTCTCATGCTGGGCAGAACTTCTGTTTTGCAGCAGACTCCTTGTCTCTGGAATGGATACATGGTGTCTGTGTGTAAGTTTGTAACCTGAGCCAGCACTACAGGAAGAGGCAGTCAGCTGCAAAGGGAAGTTCTCCCCAAGCATGAGAAGACATGATGATTTAAAAGGAAGAGCAGCAAAGAGAAGGGAAACTACCATGGATTACAGTAAGGCACACATTAAAGTATTGGTTTATGTTAAAAAATCTGAGGGTTTAATGTCACATTAACATGTTACTAAATGCAATCTGCCATCATGCAGTGCACATTAACACCACAAAGATGTACATGGACCCTTTGGGTTTACATCTACTTCAATCGGTCATCTATAATTGTGAAATCGGGATAAAGTTTAGGTTCACCTGGGCCATAGATTTGCTGTGAATCTCTAGGATTTGTAACGTTCACCAATTGTGAATATTTGGTCAAGAATAATAATTTGAAGGAATGGACAGTTCAGCGCCCCGGACTATAAAATGATGGGCTCTCAGCGGTCTGTTGGAGCTGTTAGGGAAAGTTAAGGGCCCATTCGCACCTAATGCCTTGGGGTTGCACTGGCTGTTATTTCCAGTGCAGCCGCAATGCAAGACAAGGCGATTTGCCTTGTTCCAGATGTGCTCAGTTCACACAACCATGTTGCGGTGCACTGGCCGCAGTGCATGGTACAACTGCATTGCAATGCACTGTTCAAGGTTGCAGTGGCCGCAACATGGTACAACTGCATTGCAGTGCACTGTTCAAGGTTGCAGTGGCCGCAACATGGTACAACTGCATTGCAATGCACTGTGCCCATCAAACTTAATGAAATGTCACTTGTAGCATTTCAATAAAGTTCTAACAAAAAAAAGGATACAGTGCGATGCCTCACAATCAAGCGCTGCACACACACATGGCTGCTGATGTAAATGAGCTCAGTTCTGTGTAGGAAACGATAATGTTTTTTATTTTAAAATTTTGGCATTGGCACATGGAGGTGCCTGCCGTCCCATGCCCTTTGTTTGACAATAGCATGCATGGTATCCATACAAATGGCCAGAATTGAATAACAAGTTTCCCACCCCATAGACTTAAAGTGACATTAAACCCTCAGATTTTGTAACATAAAACAATACTGTAATGTGTGCCTTACTGTAATCCATGGTTGTTTCCCTTCTCTTTGCTGCTCTTCCTTTTAAATCTGTATCTGTTCTCATGCTCTGCAGAACTTCTGTTTTGCAGCAGACTGCCTTGACTCAGGAATGGATACACAGTGTCTGTGTATAGGTTTGTATAGGCTTGTAACCTTAGCCAGCATTACAGGAAGAGGCCCTGAGCTGAAAAGGGAAGTTCTCCCCAAGCATGAGAAGACATGAGGATTTAAAAGGAAGAGCAGCAAAGAGAAGGGAAACAACCATGGATTACAGTAAGGCACACATTACAGTATTGGTTTATGTTAAAAAATCTGAGGGTTTAATGTCACTTTAAGTGGAGTTGGAGCAAGATTTCAAAACTGAACCCAGGCAGATTCGCTCATCTCTAATTTGTATTTTGTTTTGCAATGAAAATCAAAGTTTAAAAAAAATAAACCCCAAACATTTAGCATTTTGTATTTTTTTAGCACAGGTGTCCTCTGCATGTGGTTATTCAGATTCTCTAGAAGCAGACAGAAAAACCTTTTCACAGTTCCTCTGACCCTAAATTTTTGGAACAAACAAGAGACAGAAATACTCGAGCTATTTTAATCTATTCAGCTATCACTACCTGGAGGAAGAACTTTCTAGATAAATTAGGCATATGTCAGGCCTCCGAATGTACATGGTAATCAGTTTCTTAAACAGAATCCGCTTGTTAACGAAGTAATGTAGCGCTTGATACTTGGCACTGTTTGTCCGCCTTATTTTTACCCTTGTGATGTAAAAAAATAAAAATGAATAACATTTGTCCTTCCCGCAAGGCCTCTTAATTCTCGTCATACGTGTCAAGGCATTACATCCGTGTTCTGTCAGGTTTTCATATTTTCTGCTTTTCCACGCCGTGTTTGAAAACCGATAGTTTGAAAATAATTCCCTATCTGGATATCACGTGACAGTATTAAACTGTGTCATTACGTCCCCGAGATTACCCCGACTTTATTGCTTTTTATTAAGGCCATTTCTCTTCCACAGAACAAACTCCTTAATCAGGTTTGACATATTCACATATGTGTCATGATTGCGTTGCACCCGAGAAATAATGAGTTTATATTTTAACCTGATAATCTTTGATATTGATTCTGAAGTTGTTATGAATATTTTATTGATTATTGTTTTATTGATTTTTGTTTTGATTGATCTATGTAGTGTCAAGATGTTACTCAGTAAATGTTAAACTGTACCACCCCTTTTCTATTGTGAATGAGGTCTTAAAGCAGACCTTTACCCCCTTTCAGTAAAAACCAAATCAGCATGCAGCTCTGCATGCTGATATGAAATCATCTTACATTCATTAGATACAAACATATTTTTCTTTTTACTCGCAACTATTGTTTTTTCACTTCCTGGTCCTCTTGGGCATTAGGGATGTAATTTATGCCCAAGCACTGCACCCTGGAAATCTCATCTGTAATCTCTTGAGATCTCAGGGAAAGGCATTTTCCTCCTCTTAGGCCTCATTCACAAAAGAAAAGGCTGGCACATAAGGTCCGTGCGGCGTGCACGGCCGTATCGGGCAGCGCCCGGGAAGGACAGGCGCTGTGTGTGATTAGTATGCAGGCCCTGTCCTTCTCTATGGGAGTATGCGGCCATACGCCGCCCTACGCTCACCTCAACTGCAGGTCCGTATGGGTGTCCCGGCTTGGATGCAGACAGGATCCATCCTGTCAGCGTACGAGTACGGACATGGACGTGCAGGGACCGCATGGACCTGCAGGGCGGGTGAGCGTAGGGCAGCGTACGGCCGAGTACTCCCATAGAGAAGGACAGGGTCTACGTACTAATAACACAAAGCACCTGTGCTTCCCAGGAGTTGCCCGATACGGCCGTTCACGCAGCACAGAGCTGTACGTGCCGGCTTTTTCTCATGTGAATGAGGCCTTAGATTATGTGCATGGTGCATGGTCACATGTCCTAATCACACATAGCTTGGTGAACGGGTTGGGGGCGGGGCTGCGGTGGGCTGGGGAAATGCCTCACCTGGCACGGAAGGTACTGCATGTCACTGCCTGAATCTCTCTCTGTCCATGGAGAAGATTTTCCTTTCCCATACAAGTCTATAGTGATGAAGGTCAAATACAGGTTGAAAGGAAATTAACTGCAGGTCAAATGTACCTGTTAATGAAATCTGAATGATCTCAAACTGATGCCAAACCAATACTCAAAATTAGGGATGCACAGATACTTTTTGAGTACCAGTGCAGATACTTGGCATTTTCATGAGAACTACCAGGGTTGCAGCGGTTACAGCTGTGACCAGGCTCTGGCACTCCACCACTGTCCTGAAATCATTAGTCTGTATTGTTTTAGAAAAACTGTCACATGACAATAAACAAAAATATATCAGTACTCGTACTTGTAAGTACTTGGCAAGTACCAGTACTCGTACTCGCAAAACTGGTATCTGTGCATCCCTTTATTTATAGTTATAAAAACAAAATCATACATTAAAACAGAGATGTACAAATCCCCGGAGCTCCGTGTGCTCCTTACAACTGACAGCTGCCTCCTAATTTTTGAATTTTTCTGTAGTGTAGTCTTGGAGCTCAAAAGTATCGGTACATGTACTCGTACTTGTACCGTGTACTGTACTTGGTATCTGTGCAACTCTACTCAAAATCCTCAGACACAGGCCCTTAATATCAGCCTCTTTTCATCTATTGCACTGCAGCACTCTGACTGGGAGAGGGAGGGGCAGCACTAAGAGCCAATCAAGCTCTGCTACATGCACATGTGCTGACAGGTAACATACCGACAAGAGGAGAGAGCAGAGTGAGCAGAGTTAATTACGTAGTCTGTTGATACTTTTTCATTGTCCAATCACCAGGCTGCAGGTGGGAAAGTGATGCCTTTTACTATTCCTTAACCGTAACAGGAAATAAGGTGTCACCTTCCTGGCTGTGCTGTCTGGTAGAGGTGTATGAATAAAAAAAGTCTGGATAGAAATGGCCGATTAGGCAATTAAATTATTTGCATTATAGACGTATTTTTACCTTGTGTACAGCTTTATATATGGCAGTATATATACAGTATATATATTTTTTACTACATGAGCTTAATAATAATAAATCTTAATAAGAATGCATGGTGCTTCTTTACTAGGAATGTTACTGACATGATGTCAATGATGTCACATGGGGTGGGGAATCTGACCACATAATGCTCTGTGTCCCTTGTAAATGAAAAAAGCATAATCCCCCTTGGGCCTAACTCACTGCTGGCTGCAGTTCCTGGAGTGTGGACTAAGAAAATTAGCAAGAGTTCTAAAAGCACAAAGACCTTTTGAGAACTTTCAACCCATTCTGAGAAAAGAAACTTACTTTTAAAAGTATCCAACTCCGGCTGTTCTAGTTTCCCAACAGTCTTTGGAACATGTAAAACTACAGTCAAAACTTTTTGATTTGCATAGAGTGTGAAAGGATTGAAACCCCTCTCAAGTTTTAGCAGCATATTTGTGCCCCTGTTGGGGAAATTTCTTCTTATATCTTTTATTGGACACATGACAGAAAATGAGATTTAAAAAATGAGGTTAAATCCCACTTTCAACATCTGTCAAGAGATGTAAGTATTGACAGATTTGCCCTCATGCATTCCAGCAACCCTGATCCCGGGTCTTCACTGCACACACTATGTCCTTCCCTTGGTAGGCTAAACACAATAGGGTACTAGTTCCGTATTTCTGCTGCCCACAGCAAATTCCTCGCCATTTCACATCCAAATATGTCCAGTTATAACAAAGTCACTCCACCGATAGACCATGCTTGGTCTGTATCTTCCAAACATAAGACCTGACAATTTACCAGATGAACCAGTTTTATTAAAAGGGAACGATGGGCAGACAAGCCTTGGGGGCTGAGCTGGTGGAGCTCAGTGTGGTAATACATGTGCAATAACATGCCTTATGTCACACATTGGCAAGGTGCATTGGGGTGTACCCCCAAAATGCATTGGAATCTCCATAAGAACATTTGCATTCAATGCTAAAATATTTCCGGACTATCGAAACTATCATGTACCTGGGTGGAGACCAAGCTGATGAGGGGTCTTCTCTTGCACCTCTTGTCCAACACCTCTGGAAGTGGCTACAGGATATGTGAGGACACAGAGTGGCATTAGTGTCAAAGTTGCCGACAGAGCTGGTCATCTGTTGTACAATGACTCTAGATCACTGAGCAGAAACCAGACGCAAGAACATTTTAGTAGCCGAGGGGACATAAGCATAGTCAAGAATGGAGTCAAGGTCAGTAACAGCCGGGCAGCAAGGTACAGATTCAGTAAGCAGAGACAGCATTGGTATACAAGCCAGAGGTCAGCAACAGTCAAACAGCAAAGAGCTGAATCAGCAAATAGAGGCAGTGTCTGGAAGCAAGCCGTAGGTCAGTAACAGTCAGGCAGTGAGTTGCAATGAGTACAGGTCAGGGTCAGGGTCACAATGAGTAGGCCAGGTCCAGAAGCAGGTCAAAGGGGCAAGGCAGGTGATACTCAAGAAATGAGAAAGGATGTTAGGTTGTAGGTATCAGGAGTCAGCTGAAGACCACTCAGCAATCTGTCCATGCTGCACTCCAGTTTATAAAGGCCAATGGCGAGGAGGGTGTTTGCTCGTCCATGCACAAACTCAAACTAACGCACATGCTCAAGCCTGCATGGATCTTCTGGAGCTGGAATGAACAGAACGTTCCTTGCAGAAACCTTGTGGCGCTATCTACTCTTGAAAGCTGTCATTTTAAGAAGATTACCACAGATCTACTTGTCATGACTCTGAAACATTAAATTCTCACAGAGGCTCTGAGTTAAAGCCTGGCCTGGATTTGGTCTGCTTGGACATTCACTAACCCTACCAGATATCCGAGTTTGGTAAACGTCCAAGAAAGGTGAACACAAGGCCCCCAGTGCCCTAGCTACCAACGACACTGTGGGACCTACACAGCATCATTGCTTGCCAGGATTCTAGTGGATCGGCTGCACAGAGTCATTGGTTGCTAGGACCCACAATTAATGACTCTTTGGGGCCACCAGTGTCTTAGCAATCAAGGACGCTCTGCAGTCATGGTGTTATGGTGCGCACGTCTGCATCCTAGCAATCAATGACACTGTGTGGCTCAGCCGCCAGTCAACCAATCACGCTGTGTGGGTTCAACGGGGCAGGTAAACTGGCCAGATTGTTTGCCCATTCGGTAAACTGTGAACAGCTTAAGTCTGGGTCAAACTCATGGTCAACCCAAACTCAAAGCTCATCCCTCCTTTTAGTTCTGCCTGGAGTTCTGCATTACCTCTCCCATGACCCTTTCAATGTTCAACTTGTTTAAGAAAATAATTTCAGCTTTCAGTAAAATTTTACAGCAAGCGATTTACCCAGTTCAGATGAAATTATTGCCATGGAGAGGAGCAAGAGAGAAGGATCTGAAGATGTCAGCAAAGCAAACAGATTTTCATTAAAAAATAAAAAGTTCTACTTAATGATCATATTAGCATCAATATAAATTTGAGATGAAAGTGTTTTTGAAAGGTGATGTCATTTAAAATAAATTAGCTACTTCGGAGTGTGTGCGTTGAGCCCGGTGAATCAGAAAGACAGAAATTAATCAGTAATTTACTTTGCAGATTATTATTTAAATAAAAGAAAAACAAATCTATAATAATAGAAAAATGGCATTGAGTGAATATGACAAAGTTTATTTCGTGAAGGTTAAGGAGAAAATTAACATTTTTTTTTAAATTAAAGAATCACATCCACACATATTGTGTTGTACCAGATTGGAAATTGTAAGGCTACTCACAGAAAGTAACTGATCATCGCGCAGGATGGGTAATAGCAATCTGAACAGGAAGCATTTATATGTCTATGCGCACACTGTGACCTCTGTATACATCCCCATGGCTGACCAATTCCGGAGGAAAGATTGTCCCAAATAGTATTTCCTGAATGACTGGGCTTTAAGTGACATGAGGATTCTCAGTTTTTTTTAAATTCATGGCTGGAAAGAGATAATTTTACGTCAAGCTCATCTCCTGGCAAACAAAAAAAAGTACCCTTGCTACCCCCACACTGCAAGGGTTAACTGCTCATTTTTTGTCTAGGGTCCAGAGTAAAGCAGATTTACTTATCTGATCCTGGCTCCCGCCAGGTCCCTCAGGGCTGCTAGGCCGCTTCTCCCCTGGGCTTTTGAGCTGACATCCCATTCCCATTATAAAAATAGTTCCATAGACCTGCATTAGACATGAGGATGCCGAGGGACATTCCACAGACAGAAGAGGAGAAGAGGGCAGTGCGCCTGATGCGGCGCTACAGTGTTCGGGTTTCACTTAAAGGAGAACTATGAGGTGAGTGCTTTTCACTCATCCTCATTGTTCTAGCCGACCTGTGACAATGAAACTGTCAGAGGTCGGCTCAGTAGATCGGGAAATGAGTGAATACATACCGGCGTTCGCTCACTTCTCGATCTTGTTACGGCACAGAGCCGTGACAGGGGAGTGACTGGATTCCCCCCCCTCCCGATCCGCCAGCGCTGACTGGCGGAATGGACGGGGAGGGGGCGTGTACAGCTGGCTCTGCCTCTAGATAGGCAGAGCCAGCTGTCACTCACGCAGCTGGGCGGATCCAGACATAATTGTCGGGATCCATTTCAGCTGTAGCTCGCGGTATACTGAGCCTAGGGTGATGGGAGGACGCTAGTTTTTGTCCTCCTGTTACCCTTAGGAAAACTATGGGGAAAAGCCTTAACCCCATATTTCTCCTTTAAAGAAAAGGTGGCAACCCTGATTTGTTATTTCATGTGGGGTTTTGAACCAAGTGCAGAAAGCAAAGATTCATAGAACAATTAAAGAAGGAACATGGAGATCCTTGTGTCAGATCACAATGAAAACCAGACAAGCAAAAGGTGCTAGTTAAAATATTTATTAAGAACAGTGTCCACAGGAGCAAGCACAATCATAAACCGGAACAAGCCAAGGTCAGGAGCCGGAGTGGGTAGTCGCCCAAGCCAGATCAGGAACACGGAGATCAGTGTTGTCAGGAACAAGCCAGAAGCAGGAGAAGTCAGAGCAGCAGGAATGCACTAGCAGGAAGTAGACATGTGCACCAGCAAAACATTTGTTTTGTTTTGATGCGGATTTTGCTTTATTTCGTTTTTTGGAATTCGGGCCCGAAAGTCAATTCGTTTCGGAATTCGGACGAAATTCGTTAGCGGAAATGCGTACGAAATGTCGTTTCGTTTTCGGTTCTTTTTCTTTTCGTTCGTTCGTTGCAGCAAAGTGGTATTTAAGAGGGAAAAAAGTTTTTTTTGCTGCAACAAAAAATTCCATCCAAAAAACAAAAGTTCGTCCAAAAAAAAAACAATCGGAAATTCGGATTCGTTTGCATTCGTTATATCTGTAATTCGGAACTCGTATACATCCGAATCGCCGAAATTTCATCCGAATTTCGATTCTTAACGAAACGAATCGCACATGTCTAGCAGGAAGACCACGCAAGGGCAAGGTCAGACTGGACTCAGTGGTTTATATATATACAGGGCTATTCACAAAAGGGTGAAGAGTTTGGAGAAGTCAGGAGAAATGAACAATCTAGACCAAAATAGCCGATTTGGAGAAATTCTCCAATTCAGCTCACTTTCCAGTTCAGCTATGTTGTCCTAGATTGTTCACTTCTCCGGCCTTCTCCAAACTCTCCACCCTTTTGTGAATAGCCCTGATAGTGAGTGTGGTGACATCATCACTCAGAGACAGGAAACTCTCATCTGACTCTCTCAGATGATGCTCTCCTGTCTGGCCATTAGGGGGAGCCTGTGAGTAGTGAGCAACGTTCCAGAGTCTGCTCAGGCAAAGAAGGAAACACAGGTGGGAAAAATGTCAGCCAAGCCAGAATCTTGCAAACCAGTAAAGCAGGGATGTCCAAACTGCGACCCTCCAGCTGTGGTGGAACTACGAATCCCATGAAGCATCCCTCTCCGGGAGTCATGTCTATGAGAATCTTGCAAAGCCTCATGGGATTAGTAGTTCCACCACAGCTGGAGGGCCGCAATTTGGACATTGGAACCCTGACACCTTGCAATCCTGACACTTCACCAAATCTCACTCTATATCTGGTGAGCCTGGCAGTCAGAGGCAACAGTGCCTGAGATCTCACACTGCAGATACTACTAAAAAATTAAAGGAAGATGAGTGCCTGGGCATAGAAACTGCAGTGTATTTTTTTTTTTCAAAAGCATAGCAAGAAAAGACAGGAAATCTTCACTTTCACTGGTTCATTCATTTAAATTTTCAAAAATGTAAAAAACAAGTTTGCCTGGAATCTTCTGACACTTTAGTAACACGATTTCTGCTTCTAAAATTTGCTGCAAAGTCTTTCCAATTCTGGAGCGCACAAATAAGACAAAAAAACCTTTTAATGCCTTTTTAATGATTATTCGAAGGTATAATTTCCGATATTGCGCACTATTTTCACTCTCTCCTTTCATAGACTCCGACTCGAGCCTTCCCAACCCGGGGGGAGAGTCAGATGTTTGCGGAACGGCCCTCACAAATTTAACTCAAATCTGTAATTTTTTTTTTCCCCAGCATTTCCTCCGAGAAATTAGATATTCCATTCACTGCATAAATTTTCAGGTTTTGCTAGCAAGACACTCAGGGTGTTGAATTTTTTATGACAAAAATGCTGTAATAATTGTTGAACAGATGTAAGTGTTGGAGAGTGGGCTCCGGCAGACCTCATGAAACCTCTATTAGCAATTTAACCCCGTCGCCTCCAGTGCCGCGCAACACATTGGCTGTAATCACCGTCACCGCCGAGAATGTTTACATTGGGATAAGTAGGAGAAAGAGGGGAGAAAAAAAACGCACCTCATTAGAGAATTCTATCACATGCTCTTATTTTGGTGGAAATTTTAAACCTTGGCTCACGTGACTGAAATGAAAAAAAAACCTTTAATTGCTGCTTAACTCTTTCGTTACTGGAAGAGCAAGCATGACGTTTTGCATTTAAATATATGCTCCAGGCAAACAGCTCAACACGCAGATGAGCTACATATATGATATCTGTTTGACCTGTATTTCTGTTCATCCAGTCCTGAGATTTACACAGCTCTGCCAAACAGTACAGCCCTGTCCAGCAGGACTGAAGGCATGATTTTTTTTTGCCCCTGGTACAGTTATTTAACACTTTTAGATACTTGACCCTCCCCCAGCCTGTGATTGGACATGAAAGGAGATGTGGAATACTGATCAGCTCATCTCTCTGTCATTCTGCTCTCTCCTCTTAACATCATGTTCCTTGTTAGCACATGGGCACTGCAGCTTACCTATTGGTTCTTTGTGTCTCTTCCAGTCTGAACTCAGTTGTACAGGGGCTGAAAGAGGTTTATACCAAGTCAAATTCACTTACACTGCTTACACTTACTTACATTGCTTACATTAAAACAAAGTAAATAAAAAAAATGTTTTTTAATAATAATAATGATATATTTATTAATATTATTTTTATTTTTATTAATAATAATAATAATGTATTTATTAATATTATTAGTATTATTATTATTAAAATAGTAATAATATTCATATATTATAAGAATATATATTTGCATTGTGTTTTGTCTTTTAGATCTGCCTGAATTTTATCATTAAACTCATTGTGGGGATACAAACTACATTTGGAGTGGCTGTAGATAGTATTTATCATTCATTTGGCTTTTTATGCTATTAAATCCTGTGAATTTATTCATTTTTTATTTTTGTTTATTTTTTAAATGGCCTTGAAATTGATGTATAGTACATATTCATGTGATAGGAGACAGTAGATTATTATTATTACTATTAGTATACATGATTTATATAGCATCAACAGTTTGCACAGCACTTTACAATATAAGGATTGTGCATGAACACTGTAAAAAGCCTGCTAAATCTTTTAGAAAGCTCAGATTAAAGTGTATGTCAAGACCCAATTTTATTTTCTAGTTTCGGATAGAGTGGGAAAGGTTAGACACTCTGCCAGGTTTGTATTTCTTTCCAGGGCTCCCGAAATTCGTTTCTTCCTATTACATCTTTCTCACCTTTGAGACAAGGTCTACTGCATACATCTGATTGGCTGCAGTCACTGTTGGGGTGAGAATATTCAT
>NW_017306498.1:703445-724170 GCF_000935625.1 Nanorana parkeri
AATTTCCATCCAGCAGCAATTGGCCAACTTAAAGTGTAATTCCAGTTTCTCACCAAATGTTAGAAAACGAGATTACACACCCAAATCTGCTCCCTTTCCCCACCTTCGCTGGTCATACCTTTGTGTGAAGCGTCATTTCCCCCCATCCACCACAGCTGGTATACCATTGTGCACCATACACCAAACTGCAACCTGGCACTCAAAATCTTGAATAATGCTTGCAAATGGCGAGTGCTCATTGGTCAGCATGGTCATACCAATGACCAATGGGACCAGTTGGTCCAATGACCACGCTGACCAATGAGAAGAGCTTCTTGCTTCTTGCTACCTGGTCTGCTTTACACACATCCCACACATCCCAACTCTCCCGGATGTTCCGGGGGTCTCCAGCTATACGATAGCGGCTCACTGGCGCCCACGGGAGAAACATTTTACACCGGAAAGGTTTACTCTGCTCTATCTAGCAGAGTAAACCTTTCCGGAATTTTCTGGCCTCTGGTCACAACAGCGCAGTCCGTTCCTAACTAGACAAGAAAAATACTGCATGGCTCATTTTGTTCTTCTTCAGGTCCTTCTCTGCTGATTGACAGCAGCAGTGGTCAGGTACACTAGCCAGCCTGCTATGGGCTATTGCAATTTGAAATGGCCAATAGAAGCCTAGCTATTCATTCCCCTACTATCTGTTGTTGTTTTATATTCTGAAGGCGGCCCCTGTTAGAATACAAATAAAACCCCTAACAGATAGCAGGGGAAACATTAGCTCTTCTGCTATCTGCTGATTCCCCTGCTATCTGCCATCACCGATGGGTTAGCTGAATTTTGCGGAACGTAGGTCAATTGGGTAAACAAAGGTAACGAATGTGATTTACAAATAAGCCTTCAAAAGGAGCATCATGGGGGAACCTCAGCGAGCAATTATTGATCAACGATCATCCGCCGCTGTACAACCGCGCTCCTCAAACTAAGATCAAGCTGTAAAACAAGCAACAAAACGAGGTCAATTAACCTCTTTGGAGGCAAGCAAGGGGCAATTAACCTCTTCCCAGCCTGAAGAAGCGTTCCAGCCCTCCTGTACCGTAATCATTATTAGCGCAAATGAAACAGCTCGTTAAAATTCAGGCGTCATTGGAAGAAGTCGAGCTTCCAAAATGGGGTCAACGCGTGTCAAAATTATTTATTTTCCTCGTATAATCTCTAATATTTAAGGGTAAGCAGCTCCGCAGATTTATCTTCCACCAAAGCGAGTCAACATTTGCACATGCGAGGGTCCTTCTTAGCCCCCCCGCCGGGAAGGATCTCGTTAAGGGAGGATGAGCGGGATTTTGTCCAGTAATTTTCAAACATGCAAATTCCTGTGAATCAGAGGTAAACCAGTGGGAGATGACAAACAGCACGAGGGAAGGCAGCAGTGACAGCCCGTCACGTCAGGAGTGTAACCACACAACAGACCAAGTGGCAACGACAGCGTTGCCAACAGACCCGCCGGATGAGAATGCCATGGAGACAGCTGTCGGTGCCAGGCAAGTTCTCCAGCTTCTCGTTCAATATGGGTCCTCGCAATGCCTGGCACACAGTGCAAAGTGGTATTACTAAGAGGATGCAGAGAATTGATAGAGGGAAGGTAGGATTTTTTTTTTAAAGATAACTACCCCAAAAATACCATTGCCAACACATCATTGGTAATATTAAGAACATAATGTTGAACTCCGGGCAGATATAAAAGACAAAAATGATTGTACTCAAAAATACATCAATAAAGATGAACTCCGGGATGAGCAAATATTGTCTGAATGCAAGAGTCATGTGTATTGTTCATTCAATCTTGGTGAGCATTGTGTATTTCTTCCAGATCGTGCAGTAATCCAGACTTGGAGCTTCCTGTAATAAAGACCCGTCACTGCTGTTCTCTCACCTTGTGCAGGGTGACTGGTCTTGTCTCCACCCCCCTCCTGTAATAAAGACCACTCACTGCAGCTCTCTCTCCTTGTGCATGGTGAATTATCTTGTCTCTGCCCCCTCCTGTAATAAAGACCGCCTACTGCAGATCTCTCTCCTTGTGCAGGGTGACTGGTCTTGTCTCCGCCCCCTCCTGTAATAAAGACCGGTCACTGCTGCTCTCTCTCCTTGTACAGGGTGACTGGTCTTGTCTCTGCCCCCTCCTGTAATAAAGACCGGTTGCTGCTGATCTCTCTCCTTGTGCAGGGTGACTGGTCTTGTCTCCACCCCCTCCATTAATAAAGACCACTCACTGCAGCTCTCTCTCCTTGTGCATGGTGAATTATCTTGTCTCTGCCTCCTCCTGTAGTAAAAAAACGGTCACTGCTGCTCTCTCATTGTGCAGGGTGATTGGTTTGTCACCGCCCCCTCCTGTAATAAAGACCACTCACTGCTCCTCTGGCTCCTTGTGCAGGGTGACTGGTCTTGTCTCCGCCCCCTCCTGTATTAAAGACAGCTCATTGCTCATCTCTCTCCTTGTGCAGAGTAACTGGTCTAGTCTCTGCCCTCATCCTGTAATAAAGACTGGTCACTGCAGAAAACAAAAGCAGGTCTTCTGTGCTGCCAGACAGAGATGTACTGTGTGGCAGAGCTGTGTAAATCATAGGGCTGGATGTGCAGAAATAAACATTTTATTTTCTGTAGATATTGAGATAAGATGTTCCAAACAAGCTGAAGCTTGTCAATAATAATCTATTCAATAAAATGAGGCTTGTTAAAGTCACATAGGTGGTACGGGGTGTACATTTTTATAGAAATTAACTCAGTATAGGTTACCTCAACCCCCCCCACCCACCTAGGTGGTTTACCCAAAGTCAGACCTCATATGCAGTGTGGTATCTTGTCATAGATTGCAGCTTACCAGTCCTTAGGTATAGGGGCTGCATTCGTTTTCTCTTTTCCTTTATTTGTACCTGGTGATCCCGTGAATCACACACTTCCTGTTGGTAATCAAGCACTATGGAGTGCCAAAGCCATGCTTGAAGTGTTCCAAACAATACGTTATTGATTCCACAATTATAGGAAGATAACAAGAGATTTCCGGTACGTTTCAATAGCCCGACAATCCTCCTTCATCAAGGCTTGAGCAATTCTGTCTGGCTGCAAAGCTGTCTTTTGATTCCATCCACTGACAACCCATTGTTTGGCTTTGCTATATAAGCCCAGGCTCTTGAGTTGGAGAACTTTTCAGGGTGCGCAAGGACCTTTACCCCCTTTGACTAAAAATCACATCAGCATACAGCTCTGCATGCCGATATAAAATCATCTTACATTCATTTGCTAAACAAACATATTTTTATTTTACTTTTTTTCCACTTCCTGGTCCATTTTGGAACAAATGATGTAATCGTGCCCAAGCATTGCTTCCTGGGAAAGTTACATCAGCAGAGAATTGCTGGGAAATCTCATCTGTAATCTCAGGAGATCTCAGGGAAAGGCATTTTCCTCCCCTGAGATGACGTGCATGGTCACATGTTTCCGTCACATGTTCCAGAGTTCCAGGAAGTAAAGAGATACCTAGTAGTCTGCCCTTAGTTAAAATGGCCACTGTGAGAAGACTGGGGAGGAAAAGAAAAATAAGGAATGCAAAAAATAAAAAGTTGGCAATTATCTAGAATTATGTGTGTGTAGATTGTCATTACTAAACATTTCTACCGGTGTGTTTGTTGTTATTTTGAAGATATGGGTACAGTTCCTTTTTAAGCCTTGATGAAGGAGTATTGTTGAGCCCCTGAAATGCGTTGGATAGCTCTTTCTGATAATTGTGAAATCAATAAAGTATTGTTCCGGACTCTTAAAGCGTGGTTTTGATGATCCCTAGTGCTTGCTTACAAACAGATTTTACTAACTAAGTGACCCCTGGACACTGGGAGAACCCTTTTTTTGTGGGTAGCTACTGAACCCAGGTTATTGGGCCAAAACAAAGACACTCGTCAACCTAGGTAACTGGGTCCAGCGCCTCAATTTCACCACCTTCAACAATCATTCACCGTACATCAGGATAAAGTACTATAGAACCCCCCTCCTATTATCAATAACATAGAGAGGCATGGTTATGTAGCCCTCAGAGAATAATGTAATTGATAGCTGTCAGCGCACAGGAAGTTATCAGCTCACTGGATTTTCAGCAGGATCAACAGGGTTTTTTTTTAACTGATCAAACAGATATAACAAAACACTTTCAATGGTAAATGTAACAAACTGAAAGGGACTAAATGAGAAAAGTTAATTGCAAGGGATTTCCCTGTATAGATGATTATCAGGCATCTGACAACCAACCACTTGTCAAGGTGATGCATGTATGCTGGCAGGTCAATGACAGAAAAATAATCCAAAGGACCAGTGGCACAGCAAGGCCACTGGCATTTTCTGAAGGAGGACCGCAGAGGCATCCCTATATTTCTCTTTTTGTAGGTTTACCTTAAAGTTGTCCTAAACCCCCAAAAAAGAAGATTTGTTATGTTTTAGGGAACATCTAGTAAGGTTAACTGTGTCTAAGCAATACCCTGAAAGACGTAACTTTTGTCTGGATTCCATCTGAAAAATAGCAGTGTGCTTTCTTCCCCTAGGTACTCCCGTGCCTACAGTCTCATAGCTGTATACCTGCAGTGTGAGATCTCAGGCACTGCTGCCTCTGACTGCTGATGTCAGGATATTGGAAGGAAGAATTGGGGATGTCACTACTGTGCTGATCATGTTTTTCTTTGATGGAGGCTCTGACATGAGGAAGAAAAGCCCTGCATCTACAAATATGGCTTCCTCCACACAGAGACACAGTGCAGAACAAAGACCCTCCCTTCTTCAGGGCTTAGAACAATGCAGTAGAAACTGAAGGACTCAGAACAGTTATACCCAGAGCAACCTTCGTGTTATGGACACCTAAAGAGTACAATTATAGAAAGGCAGAGAGCTCATTAGCTGGAGGTAGGATAGTCTTCCATGCAGGGCCGGATTTACTCTCTGTGCTGCCCCAATGCCAGGTTCCTCAATGTGCCCCCCTGTATACAGGCTGCATACAAGTGATCTCGGTGACATCACCGAGATCACTTGTACAAAACAAGTGGCGGCTTCCCCGCTGTACATTTAGCTCTGCTAGGGCTAAATGTAGAAAACAACCACCCGCCCGGCGCCCGGAAATGCATGTCCCGGGCACCGGGAGATAGGAATTCCACACCACTGCTGCCCCTCTATTCCCTGCTGCCCCAAGGACGGGCCTCGGTTGGCCTTGTGGGAAATCCGGCCCTGTCGATGGCTTTCTCATCCTTTACCTAATTCAGCTACAGCCTTGTTACCTTTTCCTGCACAATCCTTAACTGACTACATGCAGCTGTTCCAATGCTCAGTGCACCGGTGCATTCTGCTCTATAGTCACCTCTGTAAAACTGGGGTGCTGAGCCTGTGTTGAAGGATGCATACATTCACAGGAACTTCATAGAAAGAGTTTACAAGAAGTGCACAATGCAGGGATAAAAAAAGGAACAAAGTAAGTTAAAAATGATAATAATATGCAGCCAGTTTAACTTACAGTGCTCTACAAAACTAAAGCTGACCACACACTATACAATTATAGACTTATACCCAGGGCCGGATTTACTCTCTGCTGCCCCAAGGCCAGGTTCCTCAAGGCGCCCCCCTACCCGCCAACCAACCCCCCTATGGAGAATGGCAGGCCTGGGATCACTTGTACAAAACAAGCGGAGTCTTCCTTGCTGTACATTTAGCTGTGCTTGCCCAAAGCAGGGCTAAATGCAGAAAACAAATACCCGCCCGGCGCACATAACTGCATGTCCCAGGCGTCTGGAGATAGGAATTCCACACCCCTGCTGCCTCTCTACTCCCTGCTGCTCCAATGCCGGGCCTTGGTTGGCCTTGTGGTAAATCCGGCCCTGCTTGTACCCCATACTGATTGGACAGTCTTCTTTAGAACCAGCATCGGCTAAGAGCCAAGTCTGATGTTATATTGCTTCAAAGGACAGTTTAGGTTTGTCCGCATAATAAATAGTTGTGGCAAATCTACAGGGGATTGAGCAGAACTTGTATAGCGTATGACCAGCTTTAATTTTCTTTTGAAAGAGTTTAGTTCTACTTTAAAGGGTTATTTCACCCAAAATCCTTATTTCATCTTTTGGTAGATACTGCTGCTGGGGACTCTTCTGTTGGTAAGATTTCTCCCACTTTACCTGCTGGATTTTTTATTTATTTTTCTGTTATATATTTAACATTTATTTTATATTACGGAGAATGTAACTGGAGTGAGAATACATTAAGAGGAATACCCAAAACTCCCAGGGAGAGAGATCCAGAGTCATAACTACAGCAGGGAGATCTCTCTGTTTGAGAACGTATAAAAAGCTAGGGATTGACTCAACCCATCAGACTCCACCTATACCTAAAATATAACTTTTTGGTGGACTAACCCTTTAAGATGCTGTAAAAGTTTTTATTAAATTGATTTTTTTTTCTGCCCTCTCTTTTTATCCACTTAGGAATAATAATAATAATTAAAAAAAAAAGTTTTCATGCAAAACAAAAAAAAAAGAAATACTTTTCCCAATCAACCCCCGGCATCGTTTCATTATTCTGCAAAAGATTTGCTCAGGTTAACATGGGCTTATTCACAGCTGATGCATCAGGCTTTTAATTCTCTAATAACTGATCAAATCCATTTTATTCTCCCAAAGCCAGATATGCAAACCCAGGAACGAGCTCATTGATATAAAATTTATAATTACTGAATGCAAACTGTCCTTTGTTGCAAACAGGGAGAAATAATGTTATCTAGACAAGAATCCTTTTTCTCTTTTTTTTTTTGTTGCCCATTGTTCCGGCAGAGCAGAAGCTGTCACATAGTCAAGGCTTTTTATACAGCGTTTACAATGGTTGAGAGGAAATAAAAAGATATTTGTTTTTAAATATGAATACTTCTAGCATCAATTATGAGCAAAAAGTGAAGATTATCATTTAATAGTCAGGAAACTCATTTGCATTCGCCCATTTACAAGCTCTCCCTCCATCCGATAATTATTTTATTACTCACACCGATGCATATTCCGCTGTATTCTGAAATAGCAATAATCAGTTTCTATTTCATAAATTAGACACAACATGCCTTGCTTTGGAGATGAACATTTCAGATTTCTCAGACACGCCGTGACATCATATCAATATTTAAAAGCATTTTATGAATATTTTCCAGCCTGTCCAAGTTCATTAGCGGTGCTTATCAAGTCTGACTTTGTGTAAAAATTCTCCACGGGATTTCGGGGGGTCTTCGACCAATCTGCAAGGAAATTGTCGAATTCTGCGGTGTAGAGAGGTTTCCGAAACATGGGTAACTTTGTTATCATGTTGATAAATGTAGCCCCCCCCTGTAGGCAGGCTGCATATAAGTGATCTCGGCGACATCGCTGGAATCACTTATACAAAACAAGCGGTGGCTTCCCCGCTGTATATTTAGCCCTGCTTGCCCAAAGCAGAGCTAAATGTAGAAAACAACTACCCACCTGGCACCCAGAACTGCATGTCCTGAGCGTTGGGAGATAGGAATTCCACACCCCTGCTGCCCCTCTACTCCCTGCTGTTGGCCTTGTTGGAAATCCGGCCCTGATGGTATGCATACTTCTTCCAGCTTGTAATAGAACATTAAGGGCTCTTCCTCATCTTTTGTGGCAGTGTCCTATCTCTGCACTGAGGGGCGCTCATTGGGGATGAGCTTCGGGTTTGGCTCGACCATGAGTTTGACATGTGCCCAAGGTGACTGAAGTTTGACAGATGGGTGAATGATTTGGCCGGTTTGTCCCTCCACCAAATCTCTGTCTGTGCCTCAAGGACTGACACAACCCCCACAGCGTTACTGGTTGCTAGGACGGTAGAGGTGGTACTGCAGACGGTTATTTGGTTGCTAGGATGCAGGCGGGCACCCAATAACAACCAGTGACCCTAGGGGGCCACCAGTGTTGCTACGATGAACTTAGGGTTGTTGGAAATCCAGGAGCCTATTACTGTCATTCTGATGTTTCATTCTTGTGCTTATTGTCTTTCCTTCTAGATACTGGTCTCCTCTCAGCGTCATGTTTTTAGTGCGCCCGCCTATGTCTTAGCAACCAATGATGCTGTGTGACCTGCACAACATTACTGGTTTCTAGGATGTTCGTAGCTGGTCTGCAAAGCACTGATGGTTGCTAGGATGCAGGCAGGAGCACCATGACCATATGAAGCTGCAGGGAAATCAGTGTCCTAGCAACCAGTGACAATTGGTGGGATGGTGGCTAAGCCACACAGCATCATTGGTTTCTAACAGCTGAGCTGCACAGCATCATTGGTTGCTAGGATGCAGGTGGGTGCACCATAACAACCTATGATGCTGTGGAGCCGTCAGCATCTAAGGGCTAGTTGACACCAGCCACAGTGCGTTTTGGCCCGATCGCATTCCTGGGCGCCTCACTTTATTGTGGGGCGGAGGGGGGTGTGGTGGTGCATTGTGGGCTGGAGCCATGCCCTCCGGCTGCAATGCGATAGGCCAAACAGGAATGCCTGCAGTCCAGTCCGATCTAGTAAGAAAAAATAGTGCTTGCCGCACTGCAGGCATTGATGTGCCTTGTGTTCCTGTGTGGCTGATTGCATTGCGGCCTGAGGGCATGGCTGTGGTGCCATTCACTTCAATGCACCACCACGCCCCCTGCCACCCCACAACAAAGTGAGCCAGCCGGGAATGTGATCCAGTGCGTTCCGGCCCCAATCGGGCCAGGGGGCGCTCTGTGGCTGGTGTGAAATAGCCCTTAGCAACCACTCACAGTGTCATTGGTTGCTAATGGGTAGCGTCAGGCATGTTAAGACACAGTAACAAGGGAAATTGGTCAAGCAAAGTCTCAAATGTTTTTCATTCTTCTACATGTGCAAAACTGTTAGAGTTCAACTATCAACACTTTTTTTTTTGTACAAACACAGTTTTTTTTTAATTACGAGGGAGTTATGTTATATAGCCAGTAAAAAAATCCTAAAGGAAGGTCCCTGCAATAGAAGAGCTTCACCTTTCTAGCGGACTATGCCTGTGCTCCCCCCCACTGCACATTGGTTCTGACCCCTCTATCACTATACATAGGGGACTGAGGATTGGACCATGGCACACGGCGGGGAACACAGGCCTCCAACATGCCCAAAAGTGTCAGAAGTTGCACTTCGTGTACAGAGCGAAGGTAGAGATTGGGATTTTCTTTTACCTCAACACTGTGAGATGCAAAAAAAAAAAAGGAAAAAGTAATCTTTTATTTAAGCATTAAAAACTGAAATTATCTCCCCGACCTACTAACAGCTATATTTTCACATCTCTCCTTATGTAGATTACACGGTACTTAGCAAAACGTTCAATCCTGCAGAAGACTAACCTATAGCCCCCTTCCGGTTCTGTGTTGTCAGGTTAATATGTACTGTGTCCTGCTCTGCGCGTCGAATTAGATGAAGCTCATTAAATAATAACAGGACAACCTTTACAATAATAATAACTGCTGGGTTAAGGAATTCTGCAATTAAACCCTAAAAACATTATCAGCCGAGATATTTCTTCTGTGTGTTAATCATACAATATTGTATAAGAGTCTGACTTTACCGTCCTGGCATTTACCTTTCCTTTCCTATTAATAGGTTATTAGCGCCAACAAACGTACTTTGCGTTATCCTTCATATACTTTGAGGGGAATTTATCAAAACTGGAGCAGGCAGAATCTGCAGCAGTTGTCCATGGCAACCAATCAAGTTCTTTTTTTCCACTTCCTGGTCCTCTTTGGCACAATTATGTAATTATGCCCAAGCATTGCACCCTGGGAAGGTTACATCAGCAGAGCATTGCTGGGAAATCTCATCTGTAATCTCATGAGATCTCAGGGAGAGGCATTTTCCTCCCCTGAGATGATGTGCATGGTCACATGTCCTAGTCACATGTGCCAGAGTTCCAGGAAGCAAAGGGAGATCTAGTAACCTGCCCTTAGTTAACATGGCCACTGTGAGAAGAAAGGGGAGGAAAAGAAAAATAAGGTAGTCAAAGAATACAAATCCTGTAATTATCCAGAAGTATGTCTTTGTAGATTGTCATCACTTAACATTTCTAAAGGTGCCTTTGTTGTTATTTTGAAGATATGGATAAAGGTCCGCTTTAAATGACCACTACAGCTACTTTAGTAAACTTTAGTATTAATACAAATAAACACAAAAATAAAAATATTGTTAATAGAAATAACAAAAACAAATCAGGTTTTATTTAAAAATAGCTAACTAGTAAGGCCTCGTTCAGACGGGCATCAGCAGATTTTTGTAGCTGGGGTCACATGTGGCTCCTGTCAGCTGCGGCCGTACAACCTGTACAAAGCAATGACGGCCTGAAAGGCTCTGCCGCTATCCAAAGATGTTCACATGTATCCGCACACCAGGGACGGGCGGTCAGGGTAGGCAGGTGAGTCAGAGCCTCACCTAGAATTATGGAGGAAAAAGCTGTCAGCTTCATGTGTGAAGCTGACAGCTTTTTCTCCATTCAGATCGGCATCTAACAGGTTACACAGCAGGGAAATCCTCCCCGCTGTGTAACCTGTCACGGAGCCTCAGAGGTGAGGAGCAAGTGAAGGACAGGGAGGCTCCTCCCTTTCTCCATTACACTAGCTTGGGGACATGTTGGGGGGCGGGGCTTCGGCCGGCAGGAGGTGGGGCTTCAGCCGGCGGGGACGGGGCTTCGGTCGATGAGGGGGCGGGGCTGGGGAATGCCTCACCCCGAACAAGAGTTACCGCACGTCACTGCCGCACACCCAGCAGCAGTGGTGTCACAAGGGGGGTGCGGCCTGCACCTGGGTGACACCATTGGAGGGGTGACACCAAAATGAGTGACAGTCATTTTGGTGTCACCCCCCTCTGAAAAGTCAGGCACTCGGTCATGGACCGAACATCCGACATTATCAGGAGAGAGGAGGGGACCCGGCGGCATACCTTATCCCGCCGGGTGACTGTCCCCTCCTCTCTCTGCCGGCATCCATCACCAAGATGGCCGCTGGCAGGTATCACGTGCACGGTGACGTCTGGGCGGGATGACACCCAGTAACCGCTCCGGGTGTCACCCAGCCTCGGGACGTCCCTGCCCAGCAGTTTCCTATGGAAAGACCGGCGGCCCTGGATGCAATTGCCCTGGATACAATCTGTCTGTGTACAGTGCCAGTCATCTGTCCTTAGCCGCAGGTAACCGCTGGATGTGTGGATACATGTAAACAGCGGCTGAAATGTTGTAAATATAATTTATGAAATTTTCCATATTTTTATAATTATTTTGCAGCTTACCGGTCGGTAGATGTAACATACTTCCTGTCCTAGGGGGGCAACGCTCACTTCGCTGTATTGTATCTATAGATCAGTGTGTCTATAATCTATGATCAGTGTGGCAATCTTGAACAGTAGGGCCACAAAACATGCCCCTTTCTTCATCTCCATAATATAGTGACGAGGTAAATTCCAGTCCTAACATACTTATACAGTACTTCACATACAGACTTGCAAATACTCCCTCTGCTGGTCTTATAAATATCAGAGAATGTGATCAGCTTTTTCTGCTTTAAATTCAATGTCTCTCTTTTTTGGATAGGGTGAACAAGAGTTAGGATAGGTTTTCATTTCTGTTTTTGACCCCATTGGGCAGATAACTTCCTGTCCAGACATGAAGTAAGGTGAATCTCCCCAATAGGACTACAGAGGGCAATAAAACCTGACACCTGAAGTTTTAACCCTTAACCGCGCTATCCTAAATGAAATAAAATGTTTACACTTGAGTTTTTAAGACTTTCTAAACCCTCAAAACACAAGATTTATGTATTTCAGCTCACCAGTCATTAGATATGATGGCAGCATTAGTTTTCTCATTTCAGGCTTTTATCACTTTATTTTAACTGGGAGATCCTGCCAGTAACACACTTCCTGCCCTAGGGTGACAACACTCACTGTCCTGTATCTATAAAGGAGCAGCGTGGTCACCTTGGACCAAGGGTGGGCAAACTCCAGCCTTCCAACTGTTGTGTTGAGTTTCAAATCCCATGAGAAACTGCACGATTCTCACAGGCATGGTTCCTAGAGACAGATGCATGATGGAATTTGTAGTTTCACCACAGCTGGAGAGCCAGAGTTTGCTCACTGACTTGGACAGTAGGTGCGTTAAGACCTCAGAACACCTCCTCCTTTTTCCATTTCCATAACACAAGGAGGATGTAATTTGTAGTCCTAACAAACTTTCTGTTAACATTACTTGAGACAACAATGCAGAGTGCACAGGACAGCAGTGGATTTCTTGCAGGATCATGAAGTATTTTTGCTCTTTATCCGACTATCACTACGGTACAGTAAACTCCCCATTATCTGGCATTCAAGCAACCTCCACTCTCAAGCAACTGGCAAAAAAAAAAAATCAAAGACATATGTCCTCGATTTATTTATTTTTTTGCGGTGGCTTGATGCACACTAAAAAATTGCCGGTTGCTTGGTGCACACAAATTTTTTTTGTTATCAACTAAATTTATTTTGATTACTTTGTTTATATCTTGCTACCAGCCGGCGGCTAGATTCCGCGGTCGGCAGCAGAATCTAAACAATGGGGGAGCAATAGCCAGCTTGCTATTGTCTTTTTTAAATTGCAATAGCCAATAGCAGGCTGGGTATTGTACCCACCCACCGAGCAGAGGAGTGTACCTGAGAGAGCACTTTCTCTCTCAGGTCCGCTCCTCTGCTAAGTGGACAATAGCCAGCCTGCTATTAACTCTCAAGCAACCATAAACTACAGTTATCCGGCACCTACTGATCCAGTGGTGCTGGATAACTGGGAGTTTACTGTATTATCAATTTATTAGCTAGAAGGCCCCATGTAAGCACAAGCCAAAGTGTCCACATTGATGCACATTCATGCAACATGGGAAGGCGCATGATGAGCTTGCAGCACCATTACTTCCTAATGGCACCCCGAAGGCGACAGGCAAGGTGTGCCTTTGCCTGCATGTTGATGCTCGACTAAGGCACAAAAACTTTCAGTGAACAGCATTGCTATACGAGCCCTTACAAAGCCGCACAGGCAATGTAAGTTATGCTGTTACAATATAATTTTTTCCCAGTACTAGAGAAACTCACGTCTTGAAAATTTCGAAGCGTCTGATATTATCACGGTGATTACTTATAAAAACCTTTTCTGCTGAAGAGCAACCTCCAGCTAATTACCTTCAAGTGTAATATTAATGTTTATTTCCGTGTCACCAACCCACGGACGGCATGTTTAATCTTTTACGCTGTTTCTTTTGTGATTGTCAGCCCCGTCGCACAATGCTATTTGATTAAGTTCGGATTTGATTGACTGGCCGAATAAAACGTCTGGATTAATTTGAGATTATTTAGGAAAGTATACGTCCAGAACCTCGAGAGCACTTAAAGCAACAATAAAAAGGTAACGGACACACGCCGAGTACATCCATTTAGCCTTCCACAGTTGTGCCAACGATTTGGAAAAAATATTTCAGCACTTTGCTGCCAATCCGCGGCCCACCTCACCTTTTGATTTATTAACGTCTTGAAAGAATGAAATTATTTTACAATCATAACATCAAGTTTGCTAATCTAGGTTCACCTGGAAAGTGTCATGTCGCCAGCGGATTGTTTGACTTCTGAAACCTTCATTATTTTCTTTTTAACTCAATCAAGAGTAGGAAACCTTTCTCGCCTTCCCTTCGCATTGTGCCACTTAAGTTGTTATTACAGCTGCTCGATGACTTATTAATAGAAAAAGGCTGTGGAGTAAGAAAAAAATTAAATAATGGTTATATCTAGGTACTTGGCCATGCCTGGAATTTAAACTCTGTTGCCAACAGTTGACTTTGCTGTTGGAAGGGGTTTTAACATTTTACAGAACTGGGTAAAGGGGGCAAATGGGGGTGTGAGCAAAGTTCAAATGTTTTGCTGCACTCCTGACAGTCCAGACCTTCAAATAAGTGGGTGCTCCAAGGTTTGGCAACCAATGTAGCCTTTTAGATTGGAGAATACAACATCCCCAGCACTGCAAATGAATGCATATCACAGATTTATTGTAAATGAATGCATATCACAAGTCCAAAGCATACCAACATTTCAGGCCCAGGGTTCCTTCCTCAGGATGACCTAGTGACTATGTTGCTTAGACAAAGGGACCCTGCCAGGCCTTGATAAGTTGGTATGGGTCCCTTCCTAAAGGTAACATAGTGACTATGGAACCTTGAGCAATGGACCCTGTGAAGCCCCAGAACGTTAGTTTGGGACCCTTTCTCAAGGTGACATATTGACTATGTTACCTTGTGGGAGGGACCCTGTGAGGCCATTCCTTGATACATTGGTGACTATGTCATCTTGCAGAAGGGAGCATACAAGGCTCCACAACGTTGGTATAGGTCCCTTTCTCAAGGTGAGATAGTGACTATGTCACCTTGAGCAAGGGACCCTGCAAGGCCCTAAAATGTTGCTATGGGTCCTTTCCTCAAATTGACATAGTGGCCTTGTCACCTTGCTGAAGTGAGCTTGTGAGGCTCCGAAACACTAGTATGTGTCCTTTCCTCAAGGTGACTTAGTCACTATGTCTCCTTGAGGATTGGGACCCTGTGAGGCCTGATACATTGGCATGAGTCCATTGCTCAAGGTGGCAAAGTGGCTCTGAAGCAAATGCATTAAAAGTGAATTTGTCCTTTAATTGGGGGGAAGGAGTGCAAGCTGCAGGTATAAGGTGCAGACACGTAGAGGTTTAGATACCTGCATCAGCATCTCAAATGTTCCTGTAAGGGCTGAATGCAAGACCATCCTGACAGGCAAAGCTCTGACACTTTCGGGTAGTGTAGGAGCTTGCCTCTATGCCCGACTCCTAGTACATTCCTATAGGCCCATTGTTGTGTGCAGCCTCACTGGCCAATAAGAATGTGGCGGGGAAGGGTTGGACAAACTTCGGCACTATCAGGGAATGTAAAGGCTTACCTTATTCTCTCCCATGCTGCCGCTTTGGCCATCAGCGCTTCCGGGGGTTCTTGGTCAGGCTCATGGCTGTTGGTCATCAGCACCTAAGGGGCCATGCCTATTTAAAGAAGCTGTTTTCCTGAACCTGAGTAACATTCAGGCCTCTGAGTTCCTTGCTTCTGAGCTTGCATTGCCTTGTACCGATGTCCTCTGTACTGACCTTTAACTGTTTTCTCAACCACGTATCTGCCTACTTTCTAGACCGACCGTTTGCATGCTCACTGACCACCACTTTGCCTGCTGACCCATAGGCTGCAAACTGACCATGTCTCTACCTACCATCTGACCCGCTTCCTGGCGTCTGTTCTGGTTCTTCCTCATCTTAAAGGAGAACTATGAGATGAGTGATTTCCACTCACCTCATAGTTCTAGCCGACCTGTGACAATGAGACTGTCACAGGTCGGCTCAGTAGATCGGGAGGTGAGCGAACACATACCGGGTTCGCTCACCTCTCGATCCTGTCACGGCTCTCTGCCGTGACAGGGGGGAGGAGATGGATTCTCCTCTCCCCGCTCCGATCTGCCAGCGCTGACTGGCGGAACGGACGGGGGAGGGGGCAGGTACAGCTGGCTCTGCCTCTGGATAGGCAGAGCCAGCTGTCACTAACGCAGCTGGGCGGATCTCGACGTCCATGTCGGGATCCGCTCCGGCTGCGGCGTCTCAGTATACCGAGAGCTGTAGCTCGTGGTATACTGAGCTTAGGGTAACGGGAGGATGCTAGTTTGTGTCCTCTTGTTACCCTAAGGAGAACTATGGGGAAAAATGCTGACCCCATAGTTCTCTTTTAACTCTTTAGGGCAGGGTGAAATAAGGGGTTGTGACCTGGGATCAGCATACAGCTAAGTCTGAACCACCATGAGGGTGTTCCTTAGACTCCACGCCTTAGCGGAACCCACATCACCTGCTCATACATGAGATCACTTAATTCACCTACGTGACACTTTGCCTGTTAGAAAGGTTTGAGATTTTCTCATGACAGGTTTGAAATCCCTTTGTGTTACGTGAGGGGCAGAGTGGCATGGCTGCTCTGCTGCACAATGTTTGCAGTGTGCCTGCCGCTCCCTTTCCATCCTGAACATCCCAGTTTGCTAAGAGCCAGGTGGGGAGATGTTTAAGGGCCAAACACATCTCTCTGCCCAGCTCTTAGCAACCTGGGATGCTCTTGCCAGTGTCCCGCCGAGCTACTGACAACCAGTGATGTTGAGAAACCAGCAAGAGCGTCCCTCCAAACTCCGGGCAACCAATCCCATCTCCCCACCCAGCTCATAGCGGCGTCACTCTCCACTAGAACCCCCCTTCCCGCTGCAGGTATGCATAGGTATCTCTAGGGGCCTTCATGTTATAAGTGCAAGAGTCTGCCCCCTTTCCTCTAGTGACCGAGTCTCTTTAAAGAAACCTTCAAAAATAGGCAGAGAGGTATTATCCATCAGAGTTAAGCACATTTGTGTAAATGACAACATGTCATCCAATAAAGCCCTGGAAATTTAGCGGATGTTTCAGTCCTAGCGGTGGTCTGATCTATCAATTTTGCAGCTTTTATTTTTTTTTCTCTCTCTCCCTCCTCTCACTTATATCTTCCATTAAGAAGTCTCAGTGTCATTTGGGGTGTTAATTGAGAGGAGGTTTCAACTCATCAAGACGATTAAAAGTGATAGCTAAAAAATTCTATATACAGCCTATACTGAAATCAGCTCAGTGTGAGACCATTCTGCTTTTATCTCACTGACAGTGAAAATAATGGAAAAAAATATTACTAAATCGCAGTCACTGAAAAGATATCATTATTATCTTTGATGGAAAATTTAATTTTTTGAATGAGGCAATTTAAATACCTTAAACACTGTTAACACAGAAGCCTTTTATAGCAATTAAAAAAGCCTTGATGTCTGGATTAAAATCACTTTTACATTTTTACTTCAATTACAGGCAATTCCCCCCCCCCCCTCTTTTAAAACCTTAAGCTGGCCACGCAAGTTGCAACCTGATTGTTTAGTCTGTGTACAAGCGTCTTTGGATTAAGCAGCAACTATGTCCTTTGAGGGCCTCTCCAAACAACCCCTTCAACTTGGATCAAATTCAGGCAGACCCTTGCACTACATACTTGTTGGTAGATCAAAAGGATCAAATTGTAACGTGTGTAGACAGCTTCAGATTGGTCATTCACAGGATGATTTTCGTGAAGGATCTGAGAAGGTTAGATAAATATGCTTAGTCATTTTCTCTTTCGTAGTGATGAAGGAACAACAGGAACAACTGTTTTATGCAACTCCAACAGTTTTATGATAATTGTTCTTTGCAATTGTTTGATACTTCAATACTTCAATAGTATCATATTTTAGATTGTAATTACCCAGTATGCTAAATGATCAATTGTATTGGTAGAAAAAATATCAACAATGATTGTTGGAACAAGGACTAACATCCCCATTTTATTCTTCAGGGAAGCCTATCCCACCTCAACATAACCACTCAACCATCACATTCTCACATAATTCATCCCCACACAGCTACCTCCTCATGTATCACTTCCCCCTCCCTTTTAGATTGCAAGCCATTCACACCTTATTTCTGTCAAACCTTCTGCCAGTGTAGATCACATGACTGAAAGTCTAGGCATTTGGTCACATGATCGCTGCTGAAGGAGAGGATCAAAGATTGGCTGTTTTCCCCCTTTAATCAAATAACCTCTCAGATATTGATAATGTATTTTTATCAAAGGCTGGCTTCTTCTTTTGCTTCTAACCAAAAGGGCACAAAAGTAGGGCACATATTTTGGTAGTAGCAGGCCCTTTTAGCAGCCTCTGTGAGAGCACCCAGACAGGTCGATGACTATGTAAGAGAATTTACAGTCTTCATTGCAGTGGTTCTCTCTTTAATGAAAGTGGCCCTTGGTCCTCTGATGGCAGTCAAATATACCTTGATTTATGGACAATGAGTCCTTCCTGCAATATCCAATAGCACTTTCTACCCAGCTCCTCTGTGACACTCTTCAGCAAAAAGATTCCTTACAGATCCAGGTAGCTATCTTCTCGACTTGCTCCCTCTTGAAATATCCTCCAGCAGGGAAGCTAAAGTTCTTCGGCCTCCAGCACATGCCCCCTGCTGAGGAAAGGTCCAAACAGAAAAAGAACACTCTATAATGAAATCCTTTTCAAGCAAAAGCTCAAGAATTGAAGAGAACACTTGGAAAAGGTGCTCCAAACATACATTTATCATCTCCCCAAACCATCCCACTGAACAACGACCTCAGTAGCTTGTTGGGTCAGATAAATATTCATAACTCAGTAATTGCCAGTCCCACACTGACTACTCGAACTTCCTCAACAGTAGCAGACAGAAGCATTCAACACACTTAGCTTAGGAGAACCAGCAGAGCCAAGCAGAAGGTTAACACATCTCATGCTGGTTACAGCCTAGAAGCAAAGCACAGTAAATTTAATTAGGGGCACTTCAGCATAGGACAGGGTCCTTACAGTCATTTTCATGCAAAGTTCACTTTATATTGTCACATTAGTGAACCATTCATAAAAAAGCCAACCAAATTCAACTTCTGTTAGAAAATGAAAACAAACATCAATGGGAACATCATTTATAGTGACCGCACATGGTTTACTGGATGGATATATCTTTAAGAAGAGTATTACTAATTTAGTAGTTAAATTGTATAAATGTGTATGCAGGCCTATACATCAGATCTGAAAAGAAGGCAATTGTGGAGAAAAGTGGGACAGAGAGATTTGACCAAATGAGGGGCACTTGCAGGGGCGTAACTAGAAATCTCAGGGCCCCATAGCAAAATTTTGTATGGAGCCCCGTGATTGCTAGTTATGCCACTTGCAGAGCCCACCTGAGATCCCAAACAGCCCACCTGAGAGTGACCCTGCAGAGCCCGCAATAGAATCTCTATAGTGGGCTCTGCAGGGTCTCAGATGGGCTGCACACCTCTTACCTGTCAGCGAAGTCCGTCTCCGTGGTCACCGGGCCCCGTCTCCTCTTCCGTCCCGGGCCCGCATCATCTTCGATCGACAGGCCCCGCCTCCTCTTACATCACTGGCCCCACCTGCTCTTAGGTCGCTGGCCAGTGATGTAAGAGGAAGCGGGGCTGCTCTTATGCGGGCCCCGCCTTCTCCTTCACTGCGAACGCTGGCCTCTTCTGCCGTAGCTGCTGGCTGTCACTGACGCAGCGGCTGTGAGGGGAAACACCACTGTTGAGAGGTGTCAGTGACAGCCAGCAGCCTTACATGCCATAGCGACCCAGGCGGCCCACACGGCATCAGAGGGATGCCTTGGCCGGGCCCCCCTGTGCCCGGGCCCCACAGCGGCCGCCTGGGTTGCTATGGCGATTGTTACGCCACTGGGCACTTGGGAGCTTCGGATTCTCCATACTGGTAATCTAGCCCACAGATCTCTACTGTATATACCCAATATTTATTATATTGGAAAAATTAGAAAACAGACTTGCCTAATAGGCCCGCAAAGGTTTGCGTTTTGATTACACAGCTTGTGTTTTTTTCTGGAATGAATGTACTGCAGACAAATCTCCCCCACCTACTGTATCAATGCCTTCTTGTTCTAGGTGGATAGATAGTAGACTTGTTCGGGTACGATTCGTATTCTTTGATATGTATTGTGATTATGCAATATATTCCTTCTAGTATATGTTGATCTCTACAGATTTACACTAAATAGTTTGTCTTTTATTTAAGGAGAATAGTAATAAAGGAAATATAGTCTTCTGGTTTGTTTTGCTTCAAATAAAAAAATGAATGATGATGGGCAAAATGTACAAATAGATCAGCAGCTAAAGAATCAGATGTTAGCTTCCTGAGATCAACTTTAGGGAATTAAGAATTCTCATGTGGTTACTGTATCATGCCCATACAGTGGTTACTGTATCATGCACCTTACAGAATAAGCTTGCATGGTGCTAATAGGCATATAAGCTTCTGGCTATCATTTCTAAAGCCCAGGACTGAAATTGAGAACAGGATTGTTGGCTTTTATGGCCAATGAGCAAATGTGTTGCTAGCGCATTTTTTAAACATAAGACCCTTACAGACAGACATTGGGCTGATAATTATACCATTGGAGGGAGAGAATACTTGTGAATAACAAAAACTGCTTTACTATAACAAAGTAGGAGTGAGATGTTTACAAATGCCTATCGTTGGCTCCCGTTAAAGGGAAACTATTTTACATTTTAAATAAGCATATATTTATTTATTTTTGTATTGCTTACCATAATAAGTAATTTTGAGTGCAATTCAAGGTGAGAAGCTGCAGCCAGGGTTGATGTTATCCAAACACATCACGATTTACATGACTGTGTCATCTCTGAGTCAACATGTAAACCCAGGAAATGAATGCTGACACTGAATGATGCCTGAACAATGGTACCATCCTTCTGTAGAGTAAAGTACAATAGATGAGGTAATGCCAGTGGGAGTACTGTAATCTCAATATGATGTAAAATATACCTGTAAGTGTAGGAGTTACAATGAGCATGCATGTCCACTAATCCATAATTGCCCTCCTCCCTAGTCTACCTTTTACCTATGTCAGATCAGTGGGCAACCGCATTTCAGGAGTTATGGCCTGTGGTACTATGATCTTCTTCTGAACCGGTGGGGCCCCCCTGATTCAGAAGAGGAAAGGTGCAAATGGAAGAGCTGATATAGAGAAGGATATATA
>NW_017306498.1:724222-758668 GCF_000935625.1 Nanorana parkeri
TTTGTTTAATTATTATTATTATTTTTTGTATCTGGTAATGCACTATTGGCACGCCCAATGTTCTTTTTCTATTTTCAGTCGGTAATGTACCAATTACATTGGAGCCACCTACTATTGCTGATTTTAACCCTTGGATGGTATTTTATGTTACAAGAAAATCCTTACTCTTACTAGTAATGTGCGATCCATGGAAGTGCATTTGAGTTGACTTGGTTCCAATATGCCATTGAAGGAGCCAACTATTTGCTGCTCAAACTGTTGGCGCTATATAAATTCCGTATAATAGTAATAATTTGCAATCCTGCTAGTTGATGGCTTTTCCATTATGGCCTATGTTGAATAGACCATGCATGCAATGTCCTATCAGCCTGAGAAGTGGATTGATGTAGGTTGCAGCTTCTGGACCAGGTTGCCCGCTGAGGTAAAGGGGGAGCTAGCTAGAATTGGGAGGGACAGTAACTATAAAACCTCTTTCACACGGCCATTCTGATCAGATCCACCTGTCAGTTTTTCAGGTGGATCTGATCAGAAGCTCAACCGTAGTTTATAGGGACGTTGATGTAAACAGACCTGGGTCCGTTTACATCTGGTTACCTCCGAGTCCATTTATCTCCCAAAAAAAAAGTTTGTGTCCTTTTACGTTTTTTTTGGCCTAAACGTGATGGACTCGGAGGTCCTGCCTGCCATTAGACTTAATATGGGTCCATTAAGCTCCGTTCTTTCTTTCATTACAAGCTGTAGGAAAAACCTAAGCGCACAGAGATGTCTCAAAAGTGTCATCCATTCTATTGCTGCTCCGATTCAGCAGGGGATCTGTGCACGTTTTCCCTGCTTACCAGAACGGACAGCGTCCATGTGAAAAGGTGTTCCTTGGTTTGTATGTAAGTAGTTATTCTATAAAAAGACTGCAATAAGATTAATAGCAGATATTCAGCAAAACGAAAAGACCCTGGCCCGTTAGGCTTCATATACTGCACCGCTGGCCTTCCTGACTGCAGGGCCTTTTACACAGATTCCAAGGTGAAAACCTTCACAGAATCCCACTTATAATTATGTACACTATCATTATGACTACATGGGATGAGCAGAAGAAAAAAATAAGAATGCAATAAAACCTAACATGCAAATGATCTGTCATTTTTCACAGCTACGATGAATAAACAAGCGAGCGTATTCTCGAGGTTGCACCTTGCGGATTTTTTCTCAGACCGGCCCAATCCTCTGCACACTCTCAGTCCATTGCCTTAAGTGTCAGCGTTCACTCCATCCTATCACTTATCTACAGATTTTCCGAAATTATGAAATTTACATATACGAGGTGTTTAATTGGATGAACAGATGGCGTTTCATAAAACGATTCTTCATCTTCATCAGTGACTTTTTTTTTTGTATTTACAAAGAGGATATTTTTTTCTGCTGCGACAAAAAAAAAAAAAAACTTTAATAAGAAACCATCTATAACCAAAAACATTTTTTTTTTAAATACAGTCGTGCTTTGATCAGCTTCTAAACAGCAGCATTTGGGGGATTGTATATAATATACATATGCAGGATTGGTGTGGAGGTGAGGAAGGAATATGCAGTCACATTTAAATGGGAAAATAAATTTGAATGTGAATATGAGGCTGTGTGTATTATTCGCTTATCTATATGCCCTGCGTTTTCTCCCTTTGAAAAGAGGACGCTGATTATGACAAGATATATAGACCCGCTCGTACTCGCCTGCTAGTTTTGCATGTATATACATATGCTTTGGCGTGCGTGGACTAAGAGGCCTTTCAAATATTCAGCATTTTGTGAGGGCTATGCTTAACATAATAGTGCTTGCATTAGGAGTGGCGCTTCGTGAAATACAGATGCGTCACCAATCACGGGAAACCATGGCGATACATTTCAAAAGGGGCATTTACATATCAGGGTGTTCGGGAATCTCAGCTGAGAATCTTCCTGGTGCATTAATGTTTCAAAGAAATTCCTATGCACAAAATAAAAAAAAAAGAATTTGTAAACCCCAAATAAACCCAATGAGATGCACAGTAGCGATCCGGTCTTGAGTTTCAGATTTCCGCTGCTGGTGCTCTTTTAATTCAGCTAAATGGTATATAGTGTGTGCAGGCAAAGCACACAATGCACATTATTGTCTATAGCACCAACATGTTCCTTTGCGGTGTACAAAGCTAAGGCGTATGGGGGCTGATAGGAAAGCAGGAAGGCGATAGCACACCAGGATTCCAAAATCACTGATCAATACGTCTTTATCACACAATCACAACGTTTTACAGCCACAGAGGGATCCCTTCATTAGGCAAAACATTGTGATCACATTCCTTTGCCTGATGATGGGGTCCCTCTGTGGCCCTGATACTATGCACATGCATCAATAAACACATATAGATCAACGAGGAAACTGGAATTCCAAAATCAAGGTTTTCTAATTCCAGTTTCCGGCATGGTGGCAGCATTCCACAGAATTACACCTCTGTGTCCTCCTCAGTGGTATGAAGTTGGTGACATGTCTCCATTACCTATGGCACTCTTAGAACAATGCCATAAGTACCACAAGACATCACCCACTCCTGAGGAAATCATAGAGCTATAACATGTAAGGAGGAGTGTGTGGAGTGACGTCACCACGTCAGAAACTGTAAGTAGGCTGAGCTGCACAATCTGAGTGAGATAACAGTGCTGCTTACACTGTATATATGTGTGTGTGTGTATGTGTGTTGTCAGATCAGTGGGAGGTGGAGTTATAGTGTAAAATAATAATAATATAATTATTGTATTTATTAGGGATGCTCCGATATCCATACTATGGGTATCGGTGCCAATACCGAGTATTTAGGCAAGTTCTCGTACTCTCCCAAATGCTCCAATACTTTACTTATTGTCAGAGGGAGATTTCCTCTGACCAGCAGTGCCGCAAGGGAACATGGAGACGGCTTCCCAGCCAATCAGGAAGCCAGGCAACGAGTCATTACCCGAGCTGGCTTCCCAGCCAATCAGCATCGAGTCGACCAAACAGCATGGAGCTGGGTTCCCGGCCAATCAGTCGGGTGGTGGCCAATCAGGAAGGTAATGACAAGCTGCCTAGCTTCCTGATTGCCAGGGAAGCCGGCTCTATGCTAGCGGAAGTATCGGTATTCGGTATCGGCGAGTACTGAAAGATAAATATTGGTACGCGTACTCAATAACGAAAAACCGGTATCGGTGCATTCCGAGTATTTACCCCACCCTAAGAAATGCCAAGCAGCCATCTCTAAGGACTGGAAGTGGTTAAGATGAAAATTTAAAAGGAAAATAAGTATTTTCTTTTAAAAAATGACAACTGCATATGATACACTATGCTTTAGAAAACTAAAGGTCATTTATTTATGTTTTACATCTATTTTAATTCATTTTCAAAGAGAACTGAGTTTATGCAAAAATTGAAATACACAGTTTTAATTTATTAGAACTATGCAGGCCCACTTATGAAAGATTTTTGTTTCCCTGTTAATTTACCTTTACTAAATTGGAAATATAAGATTACACTGTGTAGAGAGTGCATAGTTTACCTATACATTCACATTAGATTCAAAGTTCATAACCTCTTTTACTCTGTGTCTGTTTTGCCAACATGCACATTGTCATTCCAATTTCCCTGGTACGGACTTTTCATTCACTGTCTTCTGTTCTCTCTATAAGACTTTCATTGGGAAAGCGATGACTGCAGCACAAGAAGCTGATCACTGAACTGTGAAGCCTTCATTTGCCATCCCTTGTCCCGCAAACAAATTCTCCTGACTGTGAAAAGGGAAGTGGGTATCTTAGTGTTGTCATTGAAAAATACATTTCTGTGACATCAAATATTTGGCGCTATACAGTACATCTGTTGACTCTAACCAATGTATTTTAAAGAGACTCTGTCACTTTCCCCATTCAGCTAATCCCTCCAACCCACTTCCCCTACTCCCCTACCTCCGTAGTGCTGCAGTCCTAACTCTGTTCACATTTTAAATCAGATGGTCGCGGAGCTTACATACTGTAGAATTGATGATCCTCCCATCTCTGTCACATAACAGTGCCCAGGCCTGGCAGTTGGGCATTCAGGCTTGAACACTGCACCATGGGAGGAGATCACTTGGTCTCCCATACTCAGAAACAGCTGTTATTTTGTAGTTGTCCTGATGGAGCAATGGAGTGGCTTGAGCACTGCAACATGGAAGGAGGTCACTTGCTATCCCATACCCAGAAGCAGCAGTTATTTTGTAGTTGTCCTGATGGAGCAATGGAGTGGCAGAGGAGTGCAGTGTAGGTAGATATAAGTGGGTCGGGGTGGGGGCTCTGAATAAGCAATGGCACAAACTCCGTTTAGACATCTTCTTAAAGAGGACATGAGCTCTAGAAGTCTTTTTCCAAACAGTACAGTCACTAGTAATGATAGTGATCTCTCCACAGCTGACCTTTTCTCCATTAATGACTTGCCATGCCCTATTCTGCTCATGTTCCTGTGGAAAGGCAGCCCTCTTGATAGAGCAGCAGGGCTTTGCTTCTTCATGTCAGAGGTGCCCCATTGATGACGGGTAATCTGATGACTGTTAGAAAAGTAATCAAGCTGCAGCAGAAGGATGCACAGATAGACATAACGGAAGCAGAGGGATTTTTGAACTGCAAGTCCTTATAGGTACAGTTTGCTCTCCAGCAAGCAGAAAACAGGAGTGCTATCACCATATTTCACTCCAAACCTTACTGGTAATACCCAACCCTTGTATGGTCAAACCCATATGGTTACTAAAAGAGCAGGAGCATATGGTGCAGCTGTGAGTAAACTGGTAGGATGTGACTTGCTGATTTTATGTGGCTGTTGTAGGTCTGTAAAGCCACACTCAGGATCTAACATTTGCATTGCTATATGTGTCTCCATTGGGGAACTGTCTTCTCATTTCCTCTTGGGGTGACAGACTATGGGGTTGATTTGCTAAAGGCAGATAGGCTGTTCACGTTGCACTTTCTAGGGGAATTTTCCCTTTAGCTTAGTGAATGAGGTGAAGATCTGCTGACTTCCATGATCCAAGCATGTGCAATCAAAAATACTGTGTTTTTTAATTTTCCTTGCTCATATTGGGTATTCTTTACAAAGGGAATTTTCACTAAGGTAAGCGAAAATTCAATTTCAAAGTGCAAATTCCCTTGCAAAGTGAACAGCCTATTTGCCTTTGCTAACAAAACTTCTATGTATCAGGCAGAAAGGAAATTACAACAAATCTTCTAAGCAGGGGTGCAGACAGCAATGAAAGCATGAAAAGGGTTGCTGTGCTTCCCCACTCTGCTGTAACTAGAACTAAACAAAAGTTTAGGCTTGAGTTGGGCTTTAACAAAAACAAATATGTGGAAAAAGAACAGTTACAAGGTAATAACTGCCTTTAGGGACAGCGCTGACCCGAAGTCAGCAATGTTAGCAGCTTTCCCTTTCATTGCACCACTACAAGCATCTTGATCTATTATTATTACTGAGAAGAGGCTTGGGAAGTGATAAGTTTGTTACATCTACTTATATGGCAGTTTGGTGGCAAAATTACTTTAATTGGCTGCACAGATGGCGGTGTATATAAGTCCAGGTAGCCTTTTTCAATCCCCTGTTCAACTTCCATGAACATCTCAAAAAAAGCTATTGGGGTCACTACCTTTGATCAATCAATGGACCATACTTCAAGATGTTTCTAATTAACACTTAATGAGTCAATTAACCAAGCTATGAACATCACTAAGGCAACAAGCTTACCTGTTAGTGACCCCAAAGACCTTATCTTTACTAATGAGCCAAGGTTAGAAGGTCCATAACGTGTATAGTTGTGTTGAAAACTTCCATGTGTAGCATATACATTGGTTATTATGAACAACCATACTGGATAGAGAATGTGCAATTGCAAGTATTCCTTTAACATCTAAAGTAAATCTAATTAAAAGTTAAATGATGATGATAGAGGCTAATATATCAAACTACTCTCTCACTACTCACAGAGGCCAGTATAATGCCTCACAAAAAAATCATGACGGTACAGTAGATCTTAGTTCCCTATGGGAGCCTTTATTATTCTATATGAAATTCTAAACCTTGCAAATACTACACATAAATAAACACATCCCAGTACTGGTGCAGGAAAGTCTTTGAAGGTACCGTTATAATACCCCCACCTTCTACCTCATCCCATTTCCTCTTGTCCAATTTTCAGTTTACAAAAATTGAGTCAATGGAACGTCGACATTTATGGCCAGACACCATGCAGGACATCGAGACAAGTAATAAAATCCTGTGCCCCTTTTTTGTTTTTCTGAAGTCCCTTCTGATAGCAGCTACCAGTGCTTCTGGACAAAAAACACTGGTAAACAAAGGTCACTACAAATCCATGGTTGGGATGACTGCAGAGGCCTGTGCCATAGAAGAAATCATAGAAAGCTTTATTGATAATAAATAGGCATTCTAAGTCGGGGGGTTCAGTAGGGAAGTGGTCAGGTTTCTGTACAGGACATTTGAGTTCCCCCACAACAAACTCTTTGGGGGTGATTTACTAACCTAAACACACGCACGCACTAGGTGCGTGTGATTTTTACACAGCAAAACGTATTTATCAACCAAAAAGTCTCTAAAAGCATATTTCCACTAATGCCATATATGGAAAAATCATGCACATGATGCATATATAATGCTGATTCACAGTTTAGACAAAAATGGTTAGCTCATGCATTTACATTCCTGCATTCATCAACGCAAGCAACACAATATAGAGCTAATTTACACAACACCACCTTGCAATTCATGCAGGGCTTTGCACAACACACCTGCTGGGTGTGTGCACACTACAAAGGTGTCTAGATTCCACCAATAGATCAGGCTGGGAGGGAACACACTACAGAGGTGTATACTTGTTCGTGGCGTGTTTATAAGGTTAGTAAATCAACCCCTTTAAGTCATCTCTTTACAGAGCTGGTTTTGTGCACAGGGAAATAGTCATGCTGAAGCAGAAATTGGCCTATGCCTATTGCAAACTGTTCACCAAACTCAGTCATTTGGAGTGGTGTCAACATACTTTTTCCCATAGAGGTAGGTCAGATGGTCAGATGGCTGGTTGGATGGTCTTTTGGCTATATATACTGTATATATATATTTCACATTCTCTCTTTTTACCAAACAGTTCCTGTGTGGCATGCAAAGCAGTAACATTTACTTGCATGCCAGTGATCAAGGTACTCGATCATTGGTTCGACCTCATCTGGAGTACGCGGTCCAGTTCTGGTCACCAGTACTAAGAAAAGATGTCCTTGAGTTGGAAAAAGTCCAGCGGAGGGCAACCAAACTAATTAGGGGTATGGAGGACCAGAGCTACGAGACAAGGCTACTAAATGTAAACATGTTCACATTAGAGGTGAGGAGATTAAGGGGGGATATGATTTCCATGTACAAAATGTTCAATGGTGGTAGCAACATTAGCGATAAACTGTTTAAAATTAACTCCGTTACAAAAACTAGAGGCCATCACCTAAAATTGGTGGAAAAAAAATTCCAGCACAAGGGGCGAAGGGGGTTCTTCACAGTTAGAGCAGTTAGGGTCTGGAACTCACTGCCACAGGCGGTGATTTCAGCAAATAATGTGGAATTGTTCAAGAAACTTTTGGACGATTTCTTAAGGGACCGTAATATACAGGGGTACAGGTACTCCTAGAATGAGATCCTAATAGGTTGGACTTGATGGACTAATGTCTTTATTCAACCTCAAATACTATGTAACTATGTAACTCTGGCATAGGCATAAATTGGCTACTGAATTTAGGCCTAACTCTTAAAGCACACCCATATTGGCTGCTACACTCACTGTTCACCCATACTATTTACATAGTACATTTTTCCTGCTATGGGTCTCCAACATTGCTACCGGTCTTGTGAAATCCTATCTGCCCAGGAACTCTCCAAAAGCCCTGCTTAATCTGGCAATGGTAAATTTACACAAAACTCAGATTGAGATTATTAGATGGAGTTTTGCCATCGGCACCTGATGTTGGGAGATGCTTTTTAAACCAGCCTGGAATGTTTCAGTCTTTTTTCCATGTGCTGCTTCTATTCTGAAGTTTATGTGAGGTCAATTATGAATAATCCTTCTATGAAGCACTATGGATTATTATCTAATAATAATAATAATACTACTACAGCAACAATAATTGTAATAACTGGCAGCTACAGTAACGCATCGTTGCTCCCAATAACCATCAGTATGCTATGTCTTTACAACCAGTAAAATATAAAACATTAAGGGAAATTAAATGGATAGGGCAAAGTTTAAGATCATAAAACAGGGCAAACAGGGCTCCATGTTATCTCCCTCCATACCCCCCACTTCCCCCTTGAGGTCCCCACAGTGGCATTTTATATGGTTTTTTTTCTGATCTGTTTCTGATGTGCAGAGCACCGTACTCAGTGGGCGGGACTATGACCCCCTTCATTTTTTGGGGGGTCTTTCAAGTTGAGTGACGCAAGGTGTCATCCATCCCGGAAGACTGAGGACATCCTGCGGCCAAAAATAGGTACTGTGGGAGGGCAGCTTAAAAAAAATGTTTAAACAACTGGGGGACATTTAAATGCGAAAACAATTTAACCCAAGGCTTTAATGATACTTATTATATATAACTGACAAAATAAGGAAGCCATGGCCAAATATATCATGAAAAAAAAAAGCGTGAAGGAGCACAACAAGGGTTAGTCATTGGTAAGGAAATGGAAATCTTCTGACAATTCCAGAGACATTTATGGATCAGAATATAGCTCTAGATTTGATGCGTGGAGAGACCATTTGAAAAAATGAGTCCACTTGGCTTACTGTCAGCTTTGCCTTGTTAATGATGACATTGAGTAGTGCGTATGGCAGAAAGGGCTTTGTTGCAGATGGGAGGATGGTATACACGTTAAAGTTTAAAACAAAATATACAATTTTTTCGATGAGATATTTATGAAAAACGTCCACGTCCAACCAAATAGGTGAAAAATCTCTCCTCCGATTATTTACCTGAGAATGGATTTTACTTTGAAGAACCCTTTATATTGTTCCAAGCAAAGCACCTAAGATATAACCAATTTCCTTTAAGAGTGCTCTATCCATTTGTCTTTATAACAATTTGTATGTAAGAGCTTTTATGCAAATGACACTAAAGTAGCGGCTTTTTTCCCCTAAATTGGACATTTTTATGGTTCTAATTTTCTCCTGTAATAACAGAAAAAATGGCTGTCCCAGCGGAGCTGTACATTTCATCTTCCGCTGTTTTTGTGAAGTTGGAATGACAAGCTTCTTTCTTTCATATATGCAACGGATGACAAAAAAAAAAAAAAGTATTTTTGTGCAACTAAGTCGAAGCCGTTACTCTTTCAACTAGTACGGTCCCAAAAAAAGTGCAATAAGAATTGTCTCATAAAATAATAATGAAACTTAAGGAGGCTAAAAATATTGTAGTCTTCTCTGTTCGTTTTTCCGAGAGAGGGTCATAAATTACTTGTTAGTTTTAACCATTGTATCTTTTTTTTTTTCCCTTTAGGTCTTTGGCATTCAAGGGCCCTTTTACGCACGGATGTCAGGCGGGTGACGTTTTATAGACAATGCCACTGGGTTTAATTGAATAGAGAATTACGCAATTTATATCCGTCGCTGCACAAGAAATTCTCAAAGCAGAAATATAATAAAGTCAATTTAACGGGCAGGTTATTGTTGCTTAATCAAGCTGAAAGAAACAGGGGAAAAAAATTGGGCAACAGCGCTTAAAGAAAGCAGATCAGCCTTTTCGCTAATGTCTTTCAAATATTCAACAGGGAGATGGGAAGGCACTTTGAAATAAGGAGATGGTTTGATGGGAGATGGCAAGTGGCAGTCAGATGTCACTCAACTGCATGGACAACGTTGGTGTAATGAAAGGAGTTGACTTGAGGTTGGGGGTTTTATCTGCTTATAAAGCGAGAAAAGGACCCTCTTTAGGTATTTAATAGAAATATGAGAAAAACTGTTACAGCATGTTGGAGGCAGATATTTTTTTCTATATAAGCTAAGATGATCGTCATTACTGCAATTGAGTTATCTTTTTTTAGAGGAACCCAGAAATGCCTTCAATCTGTTGGGCTACAGTTGTTAAGGTATCCATACGTAGGAGGTGGCAGTCACCAGATCTGGTTATTTATGGGGATTTCTGGTATTAGTTCTATATATATGTGGGTGCCTGTAGATGGCCATTCACCCACTTTCTAAGGGAAGGAAAATGGTTGATGAGAAGCTGCCCCAGTCACTGCTAATCTTCCATAAGAAGCTTTCGCCAGCTTCTTTCTCTTTACTACTTTCATCTCTTTGCCCCTCTACTTCTCAATTCACAAAATATTGCTTGAGCCAGCTTTTAACAAGTGCTTGGCAATGCTAAAGTCTTCCTGTTGTTAAATCTGAGGAAATGATCTTCTTTTATCATCTTTCAGTGTGCACAGTCTATTCTATTCTAACATTGGAAATGCCTTTGCTCCTCAGCTCCATCTAGTGGTGAGAAGAATGTGTGAATGGCATTCACACAGCGTATGACTGGGTAGATGAGTCAGGCAGATAATTAGCTTAAAGCTCAGTAGGCAGATTTTGGTAACTCACTTGGCCTACTAAGATGGCTACTGATTAATTAATAGGCGTAGTAACTGGCCCCTAAACAGATGGAACAAATGACTTACTATGGGGTTAGCTACACAAATGGCAATGATTGGAGCATTGTGTGGTCATGTGAGATTCATGACTACCGTTTGCCGCTTGTGTTTATGCATTATAGGGAGTCACATGTTCTGTCTCTTTATCAATTCAATGCTATTCCTATAGATTTTTAGAGATTTACGGTACAGAAATGAAAGCAAGCAAAGAGCAGGAGTATCTATCTTTCTTTCTTTCTTTCTTTCTTTCTTTCTTTCTTTCTATCCATCTATCTATCTATTTATCTATCTATCTATTATGTAAAATCTTTATTTGCAAATAAAAATTTGATGAATAAACAAAGGATTCTCAGAGCAGCATAGTTATATCTTAAAAATGCATTTAAGTTCCCTAACTAATAATACAAATGTATCTTGTTTTTGTATTACTTGGTTGTAGATCCTGAAATCATCTCTGAATTGGTGCTGACACTGTCGTAAAGTAGTCACAGCTCCAAGCTAGCTCCTGTAATGGACTACAATTTCAAAACAAATTGGTAAACTAAACGTGAGATTGTATTCCATCACAGAAGTGAGCTTGGAGCGGTGACTACTTTACAACACACACAGGGACCATGGGGAACAAACGTAGCCACCCTCCAGAAGGAAGGACAGTGTCAGCACCTATTCAGAGATGATTGGAGGATCTACAGCCGAGTGATACACAAATAAGATACATTTTTGTTAATAGTTAAGATACTTGAATGTGTTTTTTTACGATTTAACTCCTGAGTTTAGTGTCACTTTAAAACTTGATTTTCTTAACTGAGACTTCAAACGGAGCTTTCCCATAAGAAATGTGTTATTCACTGTCATGTCTGTAGAAATTCTTGTGCTCCACAGCTCCATCTAGTGGCAATAATGCACAGTGAGTCTCATTCTCATAGCTGTTTGCTATGCGAACGGTTTATAAATCACCCCAATAGTGTTGCTCAATATACACAATATATAACACACAGTAGCAAATTAAAATTTCAGCAGCCAGGGGAGGGTAGGCGGAGCCTCTGTTAGTCAAAAAACTAATGTGTGCAATGGCTGATTAGTTTTCTCAAACCTAAGACAGACTAATAGAGTAAAAACCGTGTTGCTATGAAGACACACAGTGAAGCAGTCCATTCTCCCCTGGGGCCGAGTTATATGCATATTGTTATCTGAACATTGAGCCTCCCTGCCTTGATCTCCCTTGTACCTGTTTTTCTGTAAATGTGTAGCTTTATGAGTGTATAAAAAAGCATTTGTCGGCTGTGTGATATTTAAAGCCGACTTTACTGCTCTGGGAAATGCTCCTAAAGACCTTAGTAATAAATACAATTAGTTATACCATTAATTTAAAGTGGTCCTAAATTTAAGTATTAAATATTGTGGGTGAATAAGGAGCAATAAATGAGTGAATTACCATTGCTGAAGGGGATGATCAGCTACAGTTACACCGATACAATGACCAACTGCCTAGACTTTTAAAATGAAGGCAGTCCTGAAGGAAACCCGAACCAGCATTTTCTCCAGGAAAGATATTTCAGCCTAAATAATATCTTTTAGTTTTGCTTCCCATTGACATAGGACATAGCTTTATGTTAACCTTTGAACATAGGTCCAATTAAATTTGTATTTGTCCTTAATAACATAACTCTGGGCCCCGGAACTACCCACCCACCTTTGAGGCCCTTCCTTAGCAGTTTATACTTGTCTTTTCCCAATGTCTTCCCAATGTCTGGGTTCTTCAGTCCTCTTCCAGTGGTGGACAGTACTGGATGATGTAGAGATTGGTGCCAATGTAATGACATCAGAACAACTCTTTGCATCAATGCATGGAGAATATAGGATAGCCAAGATGATGCTCTCTCATGGGACGGGGCTATGACGCTCTGCAATCACAGTCTGTCCTCTGGGTTGATTGACGCTGGACATCATTCATCCCGGAAGACAGACGCCATCTTGTGGCAGAGAACAGGCACTGCTGGGGACAGGTCCGATTTGAAAGCAAGTTTTCACAATTTTCTTTTAAACCTCAAGGGGAAAATGATAGAAGAAAAAACAAGGTTGGCCTTTAAATGAGCCCTTTATGAAACAAAAATAGCTAAAAAAATAATCTTATTTGCAAAGAATGAATACTTTATAGAGCACTTATAGGGAACACAAGGAGAATACAAACCCTATCTATAAATAGGTGCTATTTCCTTTCACGTTCTGGGTAATAGCAGATGGTGATTGGGGCTTAGAGCACACAGAAGTCTTCAAACATGCTCACAGGATTGACGTTTATGCTGTTACCAGCTAACACCTCCATTTCATTCCTAGAAAACATTTATTACCGCATTAAAGATAGATTTGCTAAGTAGCTGTAAGGAAGCAAGATATAATCCTCCGTGATGTGAAAGCAGTAAGGAAAAAATAGCACCTGAAACCTGGCGTGAGATTAGAGGTCATAAATGGCGGTTTTTGAAGGAGTCTTATTAATTTTGGTTTACTCTACCTACTTTACGCCCTTTGCGGCAGGAGGTTCATTTTCGGCTTCCAGAAAGTGATGCAGTTGTTGTGGGTGTGGGGTATATTTCTCTGGAAATGTCAGCATGCTAGTTCTCAACACTAACATTTAAAGCACAACTCCAGGCTTCAAATAATTGTTTCCCCCAATCCCCGACCCTACCCCCGACAATGAACATTCTTTGGGACTCGGGCATAAATACAGGCGTATAGTGGTATGGCAAAAAATACACCTGTAGCCCTAGGTGCTGCAGTCTGGTTCCTAGAGGAATGTATTGACTGAAGATGTTGTACAAGGAAATTTGGGCCCATACACATGTAAACGCAAGTGCCAGCATTTAAATTGTGGATGCATATGGGCTTAAATTCCTGAACACAGAAGTTTTGGGAAAGAAGGAAGATAGACACGAGACGCAAAGTGTCATGTAACCATAGATTTTGGTAAGTAGAAGAGACTTTTTTAGGTAACAAAGTAATTAGTTGTGCCTGTGGGGGGATGGGGGGAGAGGGAAGCAATAATTGAGCAGAAGTTGATGGTTGACGTTGTTTGGGGTCACTACACACTTTGCAATGGAAATTAGGAAGCAATGGGCCTTTGGAGTGAATTAGGTTTCCAAGCGAAACAGGCTGACATGTCCAAGTGCCAGCTTTCAGGTAGATCCATTTTCAGCTTGCATTTATCAATTCACAGCACAGTAAAATCTGAAAAAAAGAAGACATTCACATGTCTCATTCCCTCACATATCCCAAAAATAAGAAGATATTCCTCATTTGAGGAAAGTGGGCAGAACCATGCAGATAATTGCTTTATGCCCCACTGGCCAGATGTACATCCAAAAACGTTGGTGTATAGAACAAATATAGCCTATTATTATAGAGCCATTTATTCCATCTCCATAGAAGCCATGGTTTGCATACACTGCACTGATGATGGAAACAGCTGTATGCAGTGGAATAGATGGCTCTATAATATTAGGCTACATTTGCACTATACACCAGCCCTTCTAGATGTGCAGCTAACCAATGGGGCATAAAGTAATGGTGTACATGACTCCACCCGCTGTCCTCAAATGCAAAATAATTATCTTATTTTTGGGGATATGTGATAGAATGAAACATGTGAATACCTCCTGTTCTAAAAAGGTTTCACCATGCTATGGACTGGTTGAGTTGGAAGGCTTTCCTGAGAGCTTTAGTCTCTTCTTACCTTCTCTGTTTGTCTTGGTGACCATCGTGATGGGAAATCACAAATTTTATAGTTGTCACCAGAGCAGGAGAGGTGAAGGAACATTTTCCAATGGGGACACCTATTTGGATGACAACCATCTAAGAGTGAATTACGATCACTCTGTAGAGATTTCCTCTTATGGCCGGTAGTGTCTCAGAGACAAGAGGTAAAAGTTAATCTTCCAAATCTGCCCAATGGAGACAAAAAGGCTGGGTACACATGGAGTGATCTTCAGCCATTCAGCAGGTTTTGGCTGAAATTTGTTCCGTCGGTGACCCTATTCCCTTAACACAAGTCGATCGTTAGATCGACTTTTGCTGAAGGAACGTGTTGGAATTTCCTCGTCCGGACAGCCACTGTCAGAATACCCTAAAGGCTGCAAGCGTCATTCAGGTATTCTGACAGTGGCACCGGCTCCTAGAGGGAGATTTGTTCACCCATGCCGTTGAGCATGGATGGAGGAATCTGTTATATTTCTGTTATATAATCTGTGCCAGAGGTTTGGTAACACAGAGAAGAAAGGCACAGGCACCGAGATTTACATCCAAGAGCAGAAAATAGACGCTGACCATGGTTGAGGCCTGAACAAAGATGGCTCCATCGCTCTGAAGAAAAAAATCATATGAAGGCAATGCTAGGGGGAGTACTGTGATCCCTGTGAGAGGTTATAAATATTTGGAAGTGCTGCACTTACACATTACTTAGCATGCTACACGTAACAAGAAAAAAAATCTGATGCTAGGTCCACTTTATAATTTGCGATTGGTTTCTAGGGCCTGCTGTATATTGCATACTCCCCTTGCCCTTTGTGAGCTGTATTGAATGAAGCAGCAGCATGCCCTTAAAATAAATTGCAATGGCATGTCATTTTATTTGCATGTAGCACTGAAAATATTTTGATAATAATTTAACTTTAAAGGAAGGCATTCGAAATAACATTTAAACCCGTGCCTTGCTTTAATACCTGCAGTCGTAAAAAATTTCTCAGGCACCTCTCAAATCTGAACCCGCTCATGAACGCAACGGCCTGAAACGGTTACCTATTAAGCCGCCATGAATTTTGGCAAATGGCCTTGCTTTACATTAAATACATTTTTTTTTTTTTACATCTGCATCATAAAAACCCCGCAAGACCTTAAAAGCCAAAGTGAATTGTAAAAATAGTCACAAATAAAATAAAAAAATTAAAATTAAAAAAATCCTCGATGCTGGCGACAGACACCTTGACATATCAACTGCCGGTTCCCAATAACAGAGACACTTTGTTATGATTATGGCCGGCACGGCACACCGAATGAGGACGCGTTCGACGTTTGACTCTTTTATTTAAGCATAAAAATGCAATCAAACGAAAATGTGCATCGGCGGAAGTCAGTCCAAATGAGGTTTGCGCCTTTCGCTCCTCCGGCTTTCTAATGAAGGCGTTCGTCTTGTGTTTTTTTTTTCTTTTTTCCTCCAATCCTAACATCATTTTCTTATGTACTTCCCATTTGTATGAACAGATTGTTTCCTGGCATGCAGATCAGCAAAAAAAAAAAAAAGAAAAATACGCCAGCATCTTGGAACAAACAGGTAGAGGTGTTCCGTGTTTTCATTTTTATTTTAATTTGGCGAGGATGGATGGAGGTAGAGCAACCACGACCTTTAAGCCTTTGACATTCACACAGTGTTAAGAGTCAGATGGGGTCTCGCGACTGACAGATTTGCATTTCTTTGAATACGACGCTTGAAAAGGCAAGCCTGTAGATTACATTTTGCCATGGAGAAAATGAGAAAGACTTCCATCTCAAGGGTCTGCTGGGAGGATCTTTATGCTTGATTTAGGTTTTTTTTTTTTCTTTTTTTTTTTTAAATAAATGTTTCTTTATACAGTACCTAAAGCCTGTCTTCAGCCTTCCGCTGTCATGCAAGATGTACCATTTCTTCCACAGACATCAGAATATACTAAGTCAACCTGGACTGCATACAAGGTGAAAGAATATATTTTAATCTAGGCTGCATATTGCTTCCATGTTACCCTGATTAAAATTTGCAAGTAAACCTTGGAATGCGCTATACCTGACACGATTTTCTAAATTATTTACAGTCGACATAAACCCAGAGTACACGTGCTGTCATAACACAAATATTAGAAATGGGGTAGGGATTTATGACAATTTTCATTATTGGCTTTCTCTGTAAATTGTAAATAAGGTTAAAATACAATTTCTTGTTCCGTTGTTTATTAATAATGTTTTTTATTATTTTTTTATTTTTTTGAAGGAATATACTTCTCAAAATGGTATTTTAGCTTCAGGACTAGAGGCTTTTTCTTGGTGTCTTTGTGGTTGTAATGGTATTATCTTAATTATTTTTGTCTGGGCATTACCCAAATGTACCCCTAAGCCTCCCTTTCTCCTTCTAAAGGTGCCCATACACCTTACGAATATCGTCTGAGTTTCGTATGCAATTGCGTTTTCATCCGATATTCGTAAGGTTGATGGGCAGTGTACAACCGCACATACTGTACAATCAATCAACTTTTGACTAACCAGCAGGTTAGAAAACTTCGGTCGATCGTACAATTTTCGCAAGGTTGGTGGCGTTCCCGTATGTCAAAATTTGTATGATTTACACTGCACAAGCGCAAACGAAAATACATGCAGGCTGCTGGCTGTCACTGGCGACTGTGAGGAGGAATGCGCCTCTGTTCAGATCACTGACAACCTGTCAGTGATCTGTGCAGCGGTGCGTTCCTCCTCACAGCCGCTGCTGAGTCAGTCACAGCCAGCAGCTGCGGAGGAGGTGGCTGGGTCCGACGTCGCCAGCGGAGGGGGACGTGGGGCCCGGCGTCGGCAGGGAAGGAGGAGGTGGGGCCCGGCGTAGGCAGTGGAGGAGGAGGCGGGGCCTTGGCAACTGTGGGGGGGGGAGCAGATCGGGGCTGACAGGTAAAAGATGTGCCAGCCCATCTGAGACCCTGCAGAGCCCACCATAGAGAGTATATGGTGAGTTCTGCAGGATCACTCTTAGGTGAGCTGTGTGGGATCTCAGGTGGGCTCTGCAAGGGGCATAACTAGAAAATGGGCCGTGTACAACCGCAAATACTGTACAATCGATTGACTTTTGACTAACCAGCAGGTAAGAAAACTTCGGCCGACCGTACGATTTTCGCATTCCAATGGATGTATGCACATCCCCAGAACTACATCCCCCAATTTCTCTTTCTTTGCACACAGTGTGTGGATAGAGTCTATGGCCGAGGTGGGACAATTCTGGCGCTCCAGCTGTGCTTTAACTGCAAATCCCATCATGCATCTGCCTCCGAGAGTCAAGCCTGTGGCTGTTGAGAGTCTTACAATGCCTAATGGGATTTGTAGTTGCACCACAGCAGGAGGGCTGAAGTTTGCCTACCCCTGATGTTGCAGTCAAGGCAGTAACACTGTTTTAATGGGAAATATATATCTGCAGAGAGTGTGGGAGGATAGACAGAGTTCAGTTGGAAGGGCTGACAATACTGATTGGGACTTCAGTGTAACAAATGCACTGTCCAAACAGGACATTAGTAGCTCACTGGATTTCTGGCAGATCAGAGGACATTTTACTAAAGTTGCAGCATTTTTAAAGAGATAAAACATGGGGAAATGTGCAGAAATTGCAGAGATGTGTTTTATTTTGTGCAGACATGAAGCAAAATGCTCAGATTTTATTTCAGCTCTGCTCTAGTCAGATAAATAAAATTGACTACGTTCCATGAAGTCCTACATAAACAAGTCATTCATGTTATATGTAGACAGCCAGGTTGCCACTAGATATCAGAAAGTGTCATGTTCATTAGATGCCAGCACTGATTTTTTTCCGTGGGAAGCAACAGAAATTGGGGCAGGCATTCCAACCTACCCACTCAATGTTACTCGCAATTGGCATTTCTGTTAAAGATCCAAGGAACGCTGTACAAACCATAGCTCCCTCGTTTCTCCTGAGTAGTCCCTCTGGTTGGCTCACCGTATAGTCCTCTATACAAAAAAAATGTGTTATTTAACAACCAACCTACTTATTGCGTTTTACTGCACTAAACTTTTCATCCAAGCTCTAAATTATTGCATTATTTCATTTGTTATTTTGCACAGCCAGTATAAAAGTATAAAGTAAGCTATCACCATAGTGACCCAGGCAGCTGCTATGGTGCCCGGGGCACAGGGAGGTCCAGCCAGGACGGGGAATAAAGGGATCCCCCTAATGCTGTGTGGGCCGCCTGAGTCGCTATGGCATCGCAGGCTGCTGGCTGTCACTGGCGACTGTGAGGAGGAATGCGCCGCTGTTCAGATCACTGACAACCTGTCAGTGATCTGTGCAGCGGCGCGTTCCTGCTCACAGCCGCTGCTGAGTCAGTGACAGCCAGCAGCTGTGGAGGAGGTGGCTGGGTCCGGCGTCGGCAGCTGAGGGGGAGGCGGGGCCCGGCAAGCGTGGAGGGGGAGCGGATCGGGGCTGACACGTAAAAGGTGTGCCAGACCACCTGAGACCCTGCAGAGCCCACCATAGAAAGTACCTGGTGAGCTCTGCATGGTCACTCTCAGGTTGGCTGTTTGGGATGTCAGGTGGGCTCTGCAAGGGGCATAACTAGAAATCACAGGGTCCCATACAAAATTTTGCTATGGGGTCCTGTGATTTCTAGTTATGCCCCTGCTTTGGGGGTTTGACCAATCATTTACTGCATATGAATTCTTCTCAGTCCACAAAATTGGGGGTGTTGCAGGCGTGTTTCCTTTATATACAAATATAGAGTACTGAAAGCTGTCTGCCTTTCTCATCTCAGAAAGTTAGGGGGTATGCACAAACATGCATGTATTATTCGTATGGAGAGGGGGAGTTGCCCATTCAGAGGCTGGCCTTCTTTGGAGAAAAAAAACTCATGATTGTTTAGGACGTATCCTGGCTGATCGGCTTCCCGCTCAGGAAGGCAGGACCAAGTGGGATCTAGAAAGGCCTACAGACATGCAATTTTTCCCCGATCTGACCATAAATTACCAGATTAGGTGAATGTTCTCTAATGTTTGTAGGTGCCTTGAGAGGGTCATTATAATGCTCAGCTCTTGGCTCTCTCTGGCATCAATACTTTCTGGGTCACTTGGCCAGAACAAGCCTGCAGTAAGAAAAGGAAGAACTCCATTTATAGACTTGGTCAGCAACCTAGAAAGCATTGAAAGCCATTGGATCAAAGCAAGAAGCCAGTTGCTCTTGCTTTTGTATTTCTCTCTTAATGGGCTACTTTAAAGGGTTGCTTAGGGAAAGTACTCCCAGTAGACTGCAAACAGATAAAAGAAACAAAAGCTGAATGTAATCTGGAGGCTTTCACTTCTGATGTCTCCTTCAGAAAAATGCTAGTTGACTGGCAGTCATGTTGATTTAGCATCTTCAACTTTCTGAGTCACTAACCCATTAAAGGAGAACTATGGGGTTAAGTCTTTTCCCCATAGTTCTCCTTAGGGTAACGGGAGGACACAAACTAGCGTCCTCCCGTCACCCTAGGCTCAGTATACCGCGAGCTGTAGCTCGCGGTATACTGAGACGCCGCAGTATACCGCGAACAGCTGCTCGTGATATACGAGACGCCGCAGCTGAAGCGGATCCCGACAATTGTGCCGGGATCCGCCCAGCTGCATGACTGACTATCTAAAGGCAGAGCCAGCTGTACCCGCCCCCTCCCCCGTCCATTCCGCCAGTCAGCGCTGGAGGATCGGAGCGGGGAGGGGGGAATCCAGCCCCTTCCCTGTCACAGCAGAGAGCCATGACAGGATCGAGAGGTGAGCGAACGCCGGTATGTGTTCGCTCACCTCCCGATCTACTGAGCCGACCTGTGACAGTCTCATTGTCACAGGTCGGCTAGAACTATGAGGTGAGTGAAAATCACTCACCTCATAGTTCTCCTTTACGATCAGAAGTGCTGACTTAATTTGCAGCATGCACAGCCAGATCTACTAATTGGCATAGTAGGCCCATGCCTATAGGCAGGCAGAGGCAAAGAGGCCACTTCCCTATCTATAATTATTGACCACACATGTATTTTCTATTATCAGTAGGAATAGTCATCTCATATAAGATTATTTACACATTATCTGTGCCATGTTTGGACCAGGAAAACAAGGAATTGGCTTAGTTTAAAGAGCTCATTTTAACAGAGGGGTGTTACTTAGGGTGCCAAAACTTTCGAGCCTGCAACCTCAGTTGATGAAAGTCCAGCCCTGGCTGAATGCTTGTCCCAAGTCAATGCCTGAGAATGTATTGAACTCAGAAGCCAGAGTTGCTGCAAACTAGCATTTTCAGGAGATGGCCATCCCCAGATTTCTCCCTTTAACATTCTTGCCAGAGATTTATATCTGCAAAGAAGTGGGGAAGACATAGCAGTTTGTTACACTGAGGGTAGCTGATATTGTCTGAGATGGATCAGGTCTGGATCTTCTTCTCTTCCAGCTCAACCACTGACTGTATGTTTTTGTTGCTTTTCAATGACCAAAAAAACTTTGGCTTTGTCTTGGTACCTTTTTCTCCTGGAATTACAACAGCATTCGTATTCAGATAAAACATTCAATGGTGTCTTTAGCATACACAACCCCTTCTTAGATACCATACACAGCCATAAATCGTAGGAAGTTCTGAATGACTCCAATACAACTATGGAACTGTTTGTCAGTTCATGAGCATAAAGTTCTCTCAACATGCATGCTGACTCTCAGGAAACCCATCAAACAGTTTGGAAAAGTTAGGAATGAATTAATGGTTCTCAGCCAATTAAGAAAAAATAAGCCCGTGCCACCTGCACTGTTCTGTGGAGAGATTGTCTAGGACAACCTATCTAGTTGATGTGCAGAAACAAATATTGTTTAGGCGAGCTGATTGCTTATAATGGAAAAGGTATAAGCCATTGATGGTGAGTATGGGACATTGTCTTGGGCACATGTGACAACCCAATCATACAATCTCTGTGCAATTGATCTTAAGGTGGTCACATTTAAATCTGATTATACAATTTGATGATTGTACAACCTGTGCACAACATACTTCAGATTAACCAACAACTATGTAGAGTGGGGTTAGGGTTGTCACCTGTCAGAAGGATTCACCCGGACAGTCCGGGTTTTGAATGCTGTGTCCAGGTTTCATGGCAGCAGAAACCCGGTCAGGCAGACAGGGGCAACCAAAATTAAGATAGGGGATGCTGGCCCCCCACTGAAAATACTCTCGACTGTGAATTTACATATGAATGGGTGGCACTATTTACATATGAATAAGCCACGACTCATTCTCCCAAAAAAATGTCTGTGCGTCGCTAGCGTGTTCCGGTTTTGCTTGAAGAAAAGGTGGCAACCCTGAGTGGGGGCCTACCTAAACAAATTTAAGTAAGATCCGATTGCCCCTGATACTACACCGTTGTTAGTAAAGCTGAAGAAATAAAGTCAACTAGTAATGTGTGGACCAGATTTAACTAAAAATCCATTAAATCCGTTAGGGCCAGGTGCCACGTAGTTGTTGGTGACTGTAAACCTACATTGCTAGGAGTGTCACCAATTTAAAGCTGTTACCCAAAATCAAAATCTGACACAGAGATAAACAAGTTTTCATTTTACATGTTTATGACCAAATTTTCTGTCTTGCCTGGCATCTCTTGGCTCGATAATGGCTCCAAAACTCTCAAAGAGTTAATCTTGGTTTCTTCCATCCCTGATGGTGTCTCAGGTGGTTTAAATAAGACTCATCTTATCTTCCTGAGAACTGGCGTCTTATCTTTTCTGTCCTTGTGATCCCCGTATATACGTACATACCGCAGGGCTATCTCCTCCTCTTGCTGTTACATCCTCTCCTCTGCAAGGAATCACTGTCAGGCCAGAGGTCCACCTTGTGTCGCTCCCCATCTGTTGCTATTTATATCGTACCTGTTTTTATACATTTCTTGCATGGAAAACAGCTTGCCCTTCAGAAGGCCTCGGCTTTCCATTAGTCTTTGTAAATAAGTCTACGGATATCTGCACAACACTGGCTAAGATGTGCATTTAATGCCGCCTGTACAGTTGAGCATGATCGCCACAACGTTGACCCCTTCATTCCCAGAATTGCTTCTTCTTCTAAACAGCCTTATGTTATAAAGAGGATATCCAGACAATGGAAAAAAATGGTATAGTTGGCGGGAATATTTCTAAGGGCCCAATTACATTTTTTGCAGTGAGTTAAAGTGTATTATATTGCGTGGTAAAGCTGCACTGTGGTGCATGTTAAATTAATTAGAGCTGGACCACATAATAACTGTTTATGTGTTTTGCGTTCAGATAGCCCATTATAAATAATGGGCTGCCAACACACCCACACGGTGTTAAACATCGGATGTGTCCTATCTTTTGCACCACAACATACTACCATGCATTGCAGTGCACTAAGGCACAGATGCATTGCCTTTGTATATTGTAGCAACACATATAACATGCATTGCTGTGTTTTGTGGTCACACGTGTGTGACTGCAACACAGAAGTGTAAGTGGGCCCTAAATGTAATTTTAGATTTTGCTACATGTATGGAGCTGATGTATAAATCTTCCTGCCAGTCATACCCTGAGCAAATGTCTTTTGCATGCAGTTCCCACCACTAGATGCAGTTCCCACCACTAGATGAAGCCAAGCAGCATTGGAAATTCCTTTGCTCCTCAGCTCCATCTAGTGGTGGGAAGGCTGTGTGAACGGCATTCACACAGCATATGACTGTGCAGAAGATTTACAGTACAAATCACCCCCTATGAGTGAGGCAGACAATTAGGTTAAAGCTAGGCAGGCAGATTTTGGTAGCTCACTTGGCCTACTAAAATGGCTACTGATTAATTAATAGGCGTAGTAACTGGCCCCTAAACAGATGGAACAAATGACTTACTACACAAATGGCAATGATTGGAGCATTGTGTGGTCAAGTGAGATTCATGACTACCGTGTGCCGCTGGTGTTTATGCATTATAGGGAGTCACATGTTCTGTCTATCAATTCAAGATACATTTTTAGAGATTTTACTAGCGGGATTTATGGAAATGAAAGCAGGCAAAGAACAGGAGTATCTATCTATCTATCTATCTATCTATCTATCTATCTATCTATCTATCTATCTATCTATCTATCTATCTATCTATCTATCTATCTGTCTGTCTGTCTGTCTTTCTCTCTGTTTAACTTACCCTGTATATATCGTATCTATATATTGCAAATAATGTATTTTTCCTAAATCTTATTTGTTTTATATTCATATTTTTCTTGTTCTCAAAATTCCACACAGTAAATTAGTTTAAAAATGACTTCTATAAAATCTATAAAACATTATTTTTCAATGTATTTATTTCTTGTTTTTCCATAAGTGTGTTTGGTTTATTTTACAGTTATCTTTATGCATTTTTCAGTTTTTGATATTTCCTATCTTTTTATGTTTTTGTTTTTATAGTGTGATTTTATTTATTTATTTGTCTGTTTTCTTTCATTTTGGTTTGTTCCTTGGTGGTGAGCACCCCGCAGGGTTACCCATTATCACTTAATTCCCATTTTCATGTCTTCACATTTGTCCCGTGCAGTACTTGTAGTAACATGTTTTCCATTGGCGTCAGAACTGGCCATAGGCTTTCTTACCAGCTCATGAATTGTTGTCAGTTGTTTACTATCATAGTTTATGCTACATGGTACCGTGTTTGTTTTTTTAAATTTATACCCTTTATTAATATGATGCTAACATATACTGCAATGCAAGACATAAACACCATTTGGAAGGTCGCTGGATTCAGGCCTGTGCACCGAGTTCAGATCTGCTAAGCAACAAGTGCAGGTCAGTCTCTAAAGACACCAGAAAAGTAAATCTATAGCAAGAGACCTATGAGTTTGTGGTCCACCTTTTATTGTATGCCCTAGACATGTGTGATTTGTTTAGTTCTGAATTGAAATTGGGACAAATTTTTGGAAATTCAAACATTCTGATACATCCAAATTTCATTCAGATATTCTGAATTAATTTATGATGTTAAATGTTAAAAGCGTGGAGTCCCCTCCCCAATTCATACCTTGATTCTTTAGGTCTGGAGGGAATTTTAGGGGAACCCCAATGCCAAAAAAAAAAAAGTGTGGGGTCTCCCCTAAAATACCTTACCAGACCCTTGATCCAAGCAGCAGGAAAGGGGGGGGGGTAAACAACTCGGCTCCCACACCCAAATAGTATTCGGGAGCTCCCGGGTGGAAATGGTGAGGCAGACTGTACCGGGTGCCAGAGAGTGTGAAGGTGGAAGAGGTAGAGGTACAACATCAACAAGGCAGGATGTCACATCCAGTAGCAGCTTGCAGATAAGTGAAAGGAGTAGCTGCTTGTGTTGCTAGACCATGCAATCAGCAACAGGGTCCACGTGACCACAGACATGTGGTCCAATAAGTATGGGCAGGGATGTTAAATTTCTTTTTGGTGCACTGAGTAAATTTGCTGATGACCAGGACAGGGCACCTTGCTGGAGCTGGTGGCCTCATCAATTTACTGGTCAGATCCACTAGTCTCCCATCAATGACCAGAACCCTCTGCAATGTCTCAGGGAAAATTCTGTCATGTTGTTTTGCAACTGGAATGCCTGAGGGACTGGAGCCACACTGAGGCATAAATTCTGTCAGCTCTTCAGGGGCAGGCTGAGAGGTGACTGACGCCATGCCATCTTGTACCAGGAAAGATCATATGTGACAACAGCTTCAACCTGCTGTCTGCCCTATGGCAGGGGAAGTTCGCACACATGCTTTGCTTGGCACACATCCTCAACCCAACAATGCAGTTTCAAGTTAGGTACTCTGGCTTCCATGATGACAAGTTATGGGGATCTGGGTTTTTTCCTCACTTTATCAGAATGTGTGTACCATATTGTCACCATTAAAAGAGGTGGGCAGAATGGTGAGCCATCATGAGGCATTCCTAGCATTCCTACTGGAACACACACAGTGTGGTGTAATAGACTGGACCCTAGAGACACCACAGCAGTAGGAAGAGGAGGACTTCCTGATGCACAGGGCCTCAATGATCCTTTCACAACTGACTTTATCCCGCTACATCCCAGGAGGCAGTGGAGGAGCACGAGGAGTAGTGTTGGGGTGTAGGCGGTTAGAAGGAGGGCATGCTCTTAGGGGTACATTTCAGTGCTCTCAAGCCCTGCGAGTTGTACAGGGGTGGTGTGAGATAGTTGAGGAAAACAATGTCCTCTCCTGCCAGAAATCTTTGGCACATGGGCCCATTAATGCTGCAGTGCCCGCACATGGACTCCAGGATTTAGGCCGTGAAGGAGAAGGACCATTAATGGTTAAACCCCTTTGGATGCCAGATTATAGTGTATCAGCCAGGCCTGGCTGCTGGCAGACAACCCCCTGGACTTTTGGGTGTCCAGGATGGACCACTGGCTGGATCTTACCAAGTATGTATTATTATGTAATATGTAATATGTATTAGTGTAGCTGGTAGTTTTGTGGCAGAAAAAGAGAATCTGCTTGTCCCCTGAAACAGTTGACCAGCTTACCTTTATAAAAGTCAACCACTCCTGGATCAGCAAGAAATACTAAACGCCTGCCAGTAATGATAACCAAAAAAACATTTTCTTTGAATCTGACCCCCCAAAATGATTATAACTTACCTCATTAGCATCTTCTGGCAGTGCTGCTGCCCTGCCACTAATACCATCTCCTGCCACCATTACCATGTTCTGCCACTGCTCCTAACTTGTCACCATTACCAGACTGGGGTGCTGATGCTATATATAAGATGAGGAATAAAGCATGAGTTAAAAAAAAAACATACACAGGTACATTTTGTGATGCCCGAATATGGTGTCACTGATGTCAATGAAAACAGCATACAACATGGGGCCCTCTCCCTGCTGAATGGTATTTATTTTCTTCTTTTTATTTAGCATTGGTACATGTTCCCAATAGCAATGCTGATCTCCCCATGCCTTTCTATGGGGTTTGAACTAAAGTTTGCGATTTCAGCAATTTACAATGAGTTTTTAACAAATGACCCGAGAATCGAACCCAAGCACATTCACTACACATAATTTATTGATGGAAATGTTTCTATAACAAATACAAAAATGTGTTCTGCCCAAGAGGTTCACTCAAAGGAGGCAAAACATTAAGAATGTTTTTTGACTATAAATGAATAAAAAATGTTCGGTACATTATTGGACCTGTGGCACAAAATGAAACCTTTCATGACAATTTCTTTCTGTGGATTTCCGATAACACATTAGACGGCTGCAAAAAAAAATCACATTTGGATGAAGGAACTTTGTTTCATCTACATGGATTTTTACAGGATTTTAATTACTGCTACGTGGTGTGTAAAAGAAGATGTAAACCTTAAGTGAATGACATTTAGTTAGCTAAAGCATTCAAAGCTCATCTCCGTGCAAAATTCAAATTCCACAGGTACATTAGAATGAAATTAAGTAGCGTTGTCCTTGTTGCCTTCCTAAATAAGATTTTTGTGAGCCTCACTGCATTATTCTCCTTCAAGAAGCAGTTGACGTATACTCTCATTGTCATTTCCTGTTCCAGGGACCGTACACCAGTGCCCGCTCTATACCAGCACAGTGATCGGTCACCTCGCCGCCCATGTGTGGTTCTCAGCGAGATTGTGCTGATGTGAACACTTCAAAGTAAAAATTTATGTGGGCAGGATTATTAAAATCACCTGTTCACATTTCAGCAAACCGAGAAACGTGCGTCGCATTTGAGCACGTTTTTTTCACACGTTTGACATGTGTCGCCCAATTGATTTTAATGGGTGCTGAACACGCAACAAACACGGGAAAGCAGCACCTGTAGCAGATTCTACTACAGGCATACTGCGGGGGGGAGTTATCAAAACTGGAGCAGACATAATCTGGAGCAGATTTGAAGTGCAACCAGTCAGCTTCTCTCTCTCATTTTCAAATCTTACCTGGGCAAACTGAAGAGAGATGCTGATTGGTTGCCATGGGAAACTGTTCCGGATTATGTCTGCTCCAGTTTTGATATATTCCCCCCATTGTGTTTTTTCCCCGAGTTCGTTTTAATGTGCATTCATGCACAGGTTTTCCCGCTTGTGTTTGGGGTGCCATTAACAAGCAAACGTGATGCACTTTTTTGGCATGTCCCAAGGACACTCGTCTGAGTACACGCATGACGCGCATTAGGCACATCTTCATGTGAAGGCGTGAACGGGGACTTAGGGTGAGCCCGTCTAACTCATTCCCACTCTGTAAAACTCCACCCACTCTACCCAAGACTCCACCCGCCGCCATGAATACAGTGCCAAAGCATATGGGTCATGTAGTCCTAGAAAACAGCAGGAAATGAAGCTCTTTGATGACATCACAGGTACTAATATATTGAATTTATCTTCTCTTCAGCTCATAATCAAAAATGTTGTATGTATTTTATTTGTGTATGGGCAGATGAACAATTATTAAGGAGAAGGAAGGGATCCTGGAAAATAAAAATTTAAATTTTTTTAAATAAAATTCATGTTTTCAAATTTTTTTCATCTTTTGTTGCATCTCAGTGTTGCTGGTTTGCTGCAGCATTTGTGCAGCCACTTCCTTTCTACATGCTCTCCACTGATGGATGTATTTTTCTGATAGTGACAACGTTGGAATGTGCCTGTGTAATCCCATTAAAGTCTTTGTCAATGTTATTCTTTTCTGGACATTTGTAGATATGGTAGGTACGCTATTGTCAAACAAAAAGTAAGTTCCCTGTGGAGCAATAGGCGGAGAAGGGAAATGACTGATTCAGGCCAGACCATAACTAGGAGGAGTTAGGTGAGTATTTGATGGGAGGTGTGTTTTCTGGGTGTGTTTAAAAGGGGGGCAGGAGGGTCAACTAGCATGGTGATGGGTGGGTTAAGATTGGGGGGTGGAGTACGGAGGGTATCTTACTACATTAGTTAGGTGGGAGAGCAAAGGAGTCAGTCTCGCTCATCCTCCCCATGAGTTATTTGGGCCAGTTGTTTTTATGTTTCCAGATGGTAAGTTTCTGCAAGTATGGAGTTGGAGAGGAGGGATACACACTATTCTTTTTTCTATATTCTTTATTTTATTGTGTTTGGGAAATATGGCTGAAATATTTTTCTTCTACGTTGGTTGTCCATTGGGCAGGTCCCTGGCAGTAGCAAGCATCGGCGACAAAGAAATGGCTCTCATTATTTTTGCACTATTTCTGTGAGATTTAGTTCATTGTTCACAAGTAATGCTAGTTTGGGTATGTTGTGTTATTATTGTACGTTTTTACACTGCTATGGCCTTTTAACCTTGCAATAAATGTTATATATTACATTGTTTTACATTATTGGTGTCTTGGTGTGTTATTTAAGTGGGAAGTGAGGGTTACTTGGCCTTGTAGTCAGTCATGGAAACCCGAGAACTGCCATGGGGAACCAAAGCCAAAATTAAAAGCACAACCTGGCACAGTATCTCTCCCCTATACAGAACTGTCAACTCTCCCAATCAACAACACACACTGACAAAAAAGGCTGCTGTGAGCCCAGCTTTTTATAATGAGGGGCCTGGGTTATCCATTACTTCAGATAACTGGTTCTTGTGATTTAACTGACCAGAAGCAAAGGCCGTGCGCTGCATTATGGGATTAATTGTGGTGATAACTGTTTCTTACAGTGGGGCAAAAAAGTATTTAGTCAGCCACCAATTGTGCAAGTTCTCCCACTTAAAAAGATGAGAGAGGCCTGTAAATTCTGATGGAAAGCCTGCAAAGTCTTAACAAAAGGTTTGAGGTTCTTAGATCCCAAGGATTCACCAGGAACCCATGATAGCAGCAAACTTAAACTCATCCCTAGCTGCAATGACCTGCAGGTTAGGGTGCTTAGTTGCAGACCCTGCAGCATGCAGATTTCCTATGTGTACTCATGACTATGTGAATGGAAGGGGTCAGAGGGATTGAGCAAAGTGATCAAAACAAGCAAAAATAAAGGGAAATATTAATGTTTGTATGGAGGTTAGGAAATGAAAAATATGCAGCAAATAACAGTAAGGTTAAAAAAAGGAAGGATGAGCTCAGGCTTTGTAACCTTTTTAAATATCAGTTCATTAATACAAGTCATTACAGTTTACTTTGGCTGTGAAATCCAAGTGATTCAAAAAATCTACCACCAACTTTTTTTTGGAATAAATATGACTAGATGTTTGGTGAAAACTTTTATCTGGCAATCATTTTCATGTTTTTCTGAGAATCAGACAGAATCTTTAACACCAACTTCAACAACTCGCACGTCGAGGCCTATCCGCAAGACAGAGACAATATTGGCACTGCATTTTTTGCAGCCATGCAAAAAAAAGATTTAATAAAAAAACTTATGAAAAGTGTTGAAAAGCTGAGTACAAAGCTCATTTTTAACAGATAGCCCAAAAAAGCATAGATGTCAAAGGCTTCGAGTCCCCCTTTGACATTCACACAGAGCTGAGAGTCAGACGGGGTCTCAGCACTGACAAATTTGCATCTCTTTGAATGTGACGCTTGAAAAGCACAGCCGCTAGATTAAATTTTTTTCTCCGTCGAGAAAATGAGAAAGGCCTCTATCTATTTGAGTCTACTGGGAAGATCTTTATTCTGATTCTTGTTAGAATTGTTTATCACCCTGACAGTGCAGACTCGGACGAGATAAAGGCTCGGCTCCATCACAGGGCCTGACAGTGGTAGGACATGCAGAGAAATGAAAGGACTAGGGGAAATATTATTAATAGATGCCGACTTGATTTGACTCTATTGCACGTCAAGAAGGGGGTGCCACGGCTTGATTGCAGCCTATGAAGTTCTGTCCAAAAAAGAAGCTATTTTTCATTAAGTGATAGAAGGTCTTTTTCATGTTCCTTCCTGAGGAGCTGATATCTTATGCAGTTTATTCTAACCCTGCTGATTTCTGTCAAGGGAAGGAAACTCATGAAAGATAGGCCGGCTACACGAGTCCTTTGCAGGAAAGCAGGTTGATAGTTGGAGCTCGATGCGTCTCTGCTGTGACTAAGCCTTGATGCTGTGAAATCCAGCCCAGCAGAACGGTTCTCTGGCTTTAGTAGAGCTCGCCGGGAAAAAATGTTGAGTTAATGCTAAAGAAAACAGACACTGCAAGCAGAAGCGAGAGGCTATGGTGACATGAACGGTGCAATGGCTCCACCACGGCTATTGTAAAAGCCGGATATGTATCGATGAGTCTTTTCTTCTTGAACAGTAGTGAGCAGGCACAACAGCTTGAAACCTAACCACAACTTTCTAGAAAATAACTGAAATTTCAATCAGGAGAAGATAACTAATTCATTTTGTAAACAGTATTTACTATCGACCTGGATACGATATGATACAATAAAATGGAGTGAGCTTGGAGCGGTGGCTACTTTACAACACTCACAGGGACCATGGAGAACAAAAGTAGCCACCCTCCAGAAGGAAGGACAGTGTAAGCACCATTTCAGAGATGATTTGAGGATCTACAGCCGAGTGATACACACATAAGATACATTTGTGGTAATATTTAAAGTACTTAAATATTTTTATTTTTTTTAAAATCAGAAATCAGCTTTATTGTATAAAGAAAAACAAGGTACAATGGTACATAGAGGCATAGCCCCAGAAGCGCGATAACATTATCAGCATGCATCAGAGGTATAGGGTGAACGTCAATCACAGTAAGGTTATCGTGACATAACATAGCAGAGTTGCTCAATTCCAGCAGTATATCCGACAAATATCTACCATGGGCACATCTGGTGTATCTACTGCAATCTATATGACATTGAAATCAGGTGCCATGTGTATCGTGAGCTTAGTATGGTGTATAGCAAGAGAGCAAATCTCAAGGCTAGAGCACTCCGTCTTTTGTATGTGCCAGTTGTTTCAGTGTGTAGCAACATGTGGATGGTACCTGGGGGTATATGGCATGAAGGACTGTGGGGACTCTGTACCACCGGGAAACTATTTTGTATCCCAGCTCTTGTGTCTTGGAAGCCATAGAGGTATGGTGGGCCAAATGTAATATGTGTTCTTTTTGGGCCGATGTGATGGTGATGTTCAGGTCTCTCTCCCATTTGGCCACAAATTCCGGGTATGAGTCTGGGGGAACAGGCGACGAAGACGAGGGTTCTCAGCACCGGGAGGAAAGTCTGGGTCGCCCAGCACCGGGATCAGCGGCAAGGGGAAGGGAGAGATGTCAGTGGAACGAAAGAGTGCTCTGGATATCAAGAGTGTGGGTGCGATAGTAGGGTGCGAACGAGTAAAGGACAGCATGGGCGAAGATAGCCAGGGAAGTCCAGCCAGGGCCGAACTAGTGTCTTCCTCCTCCATGCCTACCCACTGCTTGGTTTTCCGGTGGCAGCACCAATCCCATACTCGGGCAAGATGGGTCGCCTTCTGATATTTGGCCAAGTCCGGGAGGCCAATTCCACCTCTGTTTTTGGGAAGGGTGACCGTGCTATAGCGGATTCTGGGGCGCGCGTGGGACCATAGAAAAGCCGTGAGCATCTGGCGCATGCGACGAAAAAAATCGGCGGGATGCGGATCGGGAGGTCCTGTAAATACATTTTTAAGCTTTAACTCGTGAGTTTAATGTCACTTTCAATGCTAAATGCTTGTAGTGGAAACAGCACATTTGCAAATTAAGCACGGAGCTCAGACTGTTTCATTTCATCTATAGATGATGGTTGTCTCATGCTGTGTGCCTACATTGAGCAATTTGGATCTTCTCCCATCTAACAACCATTAAATAGCCTTTAAACAAATACTGATTCTTTCATGAGTATTAGGATCTATCTGCTAGTAATAAAATAAGTTCTGGCAGCAACTGACCAGCAATGCTTCCCTTTCTCTACATATAAGGAGATGCTCCCTTTAATTCAACGTGTCTAAACAATAACCAAGTCATAGAAAATGAGTTGTCAGTGACCTGGTGATGATGGGAATAGACCTTAAGGCAGTTTGGTGAAAGGTTTTCCTATTAGCTGCTGTAAGGTGCTGGAATACCTTTTAGTCCAATGATTTGGTAATATATATATGGGTGAAAAAAAACAATCCATACACAGGCATTGTTTATAAAAACTGCCAATAGATGCCCTTGAAGCCAAGTCAAGCAGTTGAAGAGGTCAAACAGGTTGGAACATTGTGGATATTTTTTTAATGAACTGTTTTGTATTATTTTTTTTTTAAATGCAGAACAAAATGAATTAAATAAAACAATGAATTTTAATTGTAATTTCAATCTTAATTTTAACAAAATTAATGCAATAAGGAAAACACACATTTGGCAACTGTAAATCAATTCCAAAAACCAAAAACTGGTGTCTAGAAAAAGAATATGTTTACTGGGATGGATACAATTCTTCCTTGTTGTATGTTAGAAAAAAATATAACAAAAGCCTTTCTTTTTTACCTCGTACCTGTTCTGGCTTCAAATGATTGCTAACTATCCATCTCTCTTGTCTATTTGTCGTCAGCCCCATATAGTGATAATTATATATGTATATTTTTCCAGCTTGAAGTTTTCGATACTCTGTGGGCGTTTGGTGTGGGTGGAGACATAAGGCTGTCACTTTCGTCTCCAGCTGGGCGCCAGATGCATTGTCCAGGAAGAGAAGCGAGACAATATGTGAATATTATCTGATTCTTTGCATTGATTCCATTGATTTACTTTGTTCTCTACCAATTGTGCCTCTGGGTTGTCAGAAACGAGGTAAGGTCATATTTAGCTGGGTTTCCTGCAGAGGGAATCTATAGCCCTTTCTCCGCCGAGGACTGTGCGGCAAGCTAGGTGTAAATTGCTCTGCATTATGGTCTAAACTTGGAATATGTAGGAGAGTTAAAGCAAAACATTTTGTTGAAGACTGAGTATGAGAACAAGCAGCTTTATGGAAATAGAATTCGTTTATAAACCTTTTAAGCTCTAATGGTCCAGATCTTAAAAGAAAAAAGTTCTGAGCCTTCCCAGTTTAGCCAAGAAGCAAAGAGAAAATGTATATAGTTCTTTAAAGTGACACTAAACTCAGGAGTTAAAACTTAGAAATGCATTCAAGTACCTTAACTATAAACAAAATGTATCTTATTTGTGTATCACTCGGCTGTAGATCCTCCAATCATCTCTGAATTGTTGCTGACACTCTCCTTCCTTCTGGAGGGTGGCTACTTGTGTTCCCCATGGTCCCTGTGTGTGTTGTAAAGTAGCCACCTCTCCAAGCTCACTCCCGTGAGGGACTACATTCTCATGTTTAGTTTGCTCAGTTGTATTGAGATGGTAGTCCATCACGGGAGTGAGCTTGGCCACCGGCAGGCATCAATTAGATGGTCGCGCATGACCGATGAGGTCATCGTGCATGTGCAAGGTGACGTCACGCGCATGCGCAATAGCGTCACCTGGCCTCGGGATGCCCCTGGGTACTTGAATGCATTTTTAAGATTTAACAACTGAGTTTAGAATCACTTAACTTAGATTTGTTCTCACATGAAATAAAATTAAAAGGGTTAGTCCACCCAACACTGATATTTGAGGTTTTGGTAGAAGCTGAAGAGTTAAAGCAGAACTCAAGAAAGAAAGAAAATACACAAATTAATGCATCTCTTTATTTATTAATACCCCCTTAAATCTATTTATTTTTTGATGCATTTTTTTCTTTATATGCAAGCAGTGTAAGTATCTGAATGTGGCTTGGAATCAGCTTATTTCAGTCCCTGTTCAGGTCAAAAGATTGGTTTTGTTTTTTTGTACACATCTCTTCAGTGATGTCTGAGGGTTGGTGTATGTTTTGTGTAGACTAGTAATTAATAGGAAAAGTACCAGACATGTTCTGCATAATTAAATTTTAGCAAGAGTTACATTCAATATGAAGCCATCACATTTCAGGGGTTCGATGGACCTGCCTTCATCAGGGATAAATGAAGATAATACAAAGCATTATATATATATATATATCTCTCTCAGTACGGGTAGGACAAAAATGGTAATAGCTAAAATACCTATCTG
>NW_017306498.1:758739-821237 GCF_000935625.1 Nanorana parkeri
TAACTTTTGGACTGTACAAAATTTTCCCGGCCGTACTTAGCTGTTCAGGAGTGATCTTAATCTTTTGCCCCCCTCCCCTGATCTAACAGATCATCTCCTCCCCTCCACAGATTAATACTGTCCAAGATCTGCGGCCTCCTGTGGTTGTTGTCATTCCATTTAAAAAAGTCCTCTCTTTCCTGGTTGCACTTGTTTAGGAGGGCCCTATAGAAGTTTAAGGCGAAGAGAGCAAGGGCTTGTGGTGCAGGATTTTACAATGCTTGAAGGTCCCAGGTCTTGAATCAAAAATTGGACCTGCGTCATCTTTGACAATGTAGTGCAGAACATAGTAGTGTGTTACCATGCGTTGTTATGGAATGCAACACGGGTGTGTTCCTTTAGTGCATTGGGGTGCCATTGAAAATGAATGGCTCCGCAATATACTAATGCATGTATGGTGTGTTACCGAAACACATACCGTAGGTGTGGACAAGCTCAAAAGCATGTAAATATCACACACCTTGGTCAATTTTGTTGCATGAAATTGATTTAAGACACTGAAAGAATAATTATAATAGAATGGAAATCAATCAAAAACAGAACCCTGTCATGGACTTCGAGGACTATGGCCATCTTAATACTCTTACGATACAGACACAGTGATCTAAGCATGATGTCACAAAACAAGAAGCAACCGCTTTTGTGCTGTACCTCACTATTAAATGAATGACATTTCGCAACAAACGCTCTGCGTTGACAAAAGAGATGGACAGGTGGGAAGGCTGCCAGACAGAGTGTAGCCAAGGCTCTAAATTCGTTATTTGTATTCAGGAGTGACTTGGCAGTGGACAATACGCTTGGTCAATTCCTTCAAGGCGCAAGAAAAAAAGAAAATCCAATTTATATAAGCAAATAGGTGTCTTGGGATAATCTGTGCATATTGAATGGATTACATTTCAGAAAGACCTTTAGTTTTCCAAGCAAACACAGTGTTATACAAATATTATGGAGACCGGTACACAAGACTTTCATATACATTACATTCTTAACCCCTTCCAAGGAGCATTCGTCATTATCCAATACAGTGAAACAGTCATTGGCCACATATGTGTTCTTAGATTCCCGGCCTAAAATGTTGAAACATACAATGGTTCTAGGTCTCCTTCAGGGCCGTCTTTAATATTAATTGGGCCCTGGGCAACATTTTGCTATGGGCCCCCTAACTCCATCACTCGACCCCCTACTTCCTGACCCAGACCCCCGTATCCGCCTACATCACCTTCACCCTATAAGAAATGAGAAAATGAAATAAATAAATAATATATTTCTATAGTTCAGTGCAATAAGGCATCAGACTCAGGACTCTGAAAGGCAATAGTAGTAGTGATAGTAGTGATGGAGGTCAGCTGCACTGAAGCCAGACACACAGGTCTATTTTCTGAGGACAGCATGCTCAATGAAATGACAAAATAATGGAAACCCTCATCACACCCAGCACTGATGCTGCTCTCTTTGCCCTACACAGTCATGTTGCACACCGCCTCCATCCACATCCAGCATCCCCCCCAAGCCTGGGCTCCCCTTCCCATCCCCAGCATCATCCATTGCCATTGACTGCAGCTCCACTCTTTAGAGCTGCAGACAATGGGTAGAGATGAGCCCAGCTCCGGCTGCTCCCAGCACTCAAAGTTCGGCGGAGGCTCCTTGTTCGAAAGGCCGCTCGGCTTGGCTCTCTACAGGCTCCAGACGTGCGTCTCAGGCCTGAGTGCCCTACAGATCCAATGGCCACCACCTGCCAATCACCGCCCCCCCCGGGCAGCTACCTATACTAGACCCAGCCCTGGCTGTCAACATGTCAGCAGTCCCCCGGCCCGGTCCACCCCTGCCACCAGCAATGCCGCTGCTCTCCTGCCTGCTGCTGTGGGCGAAAGGGACGGCTGCTGTGGGCCCCTGTAAATTATAGGGCACAGGGCAGTTGCCCCTTTTGCCCTGGGGTAAAGACGGCCCTGGTCTCCTTTATTCCCTGACCACAGACAGTTAGTTTCTTCCACTTCTATCGACCTGTAATGTTGTATTGAAGTGCATTTGTCACACATGACATGTGGTTGTATAGTTTCAAGCTGATAGACACAATATACAAATGGAAAACCAGCAGCTTTGGTGTTTTTTCTTTCAAATGCCCACTGGCATGGAGTTGGAGATTTGCATTGGTTTTCGCTGTAGTTTTATATTAAGGTGTTTGTGTTTAGGTTACTGCTGTGAGTTCAACCACCTTTTGTTGATAGATTCCGCCCATAAACAGTGTGTTCCAGAGCGGTCAGCTGCTGGAACACACTCTATTGCATCCCGGCCAGCTTCTTGCATTCAGGGGCAGTTGATTGAAGTCAATAGCAACGCAGCCATGCCCCCCCGCTCCCCTCCATAGTGTGATCGCCCGAACCAGAACGCGTGGCAACACAATACCTGTGTTCTGGTCCAGTGCAATCTGAAAAAATGCTGCAAGCACTTTTCAGATTGCACACAAAAGAGTAAAAAAAAAAGGCAGAGAAAAAACTAAAAAAAACTAAAAATTATGTGATGGTACACAATAATCAAATACACACCAAAAAGGAAAAACAACCCATACATGAAGTACGCTAAATAAAAACAAACATAATTACCCTAAATTCTCTAAAACAGGGGTATACAAATTCCAGAAGCCAGGTAGCCAATGCTACTTAAAAAGTACAGCTGGCTTCCAACTTTTTAGGTTTTCTCTAGCTGCTGTCAATGGAGCTGTCTCATAAAACAGACTGGCTCATGGATTTCATATTAATTTGCCCATTTCTGATTTAAAATAAACTAACTATAAACAGGCAGTGAAAAAAGTAATCTAAAAAATTTTTTATGCGACAGTACGCAGCGATCACATACTAACGAAGAAAGGAAAAAAACAACAACACATACACAAAGTACACTAAATACAAAAAAAACCTAAATTACCTTAAAGTGACATTAAAGGTTACGTTTTTTTTCCCCTCCCCCCAATGTTAACCTCTTGCCGTCCGCCCGTAGTAAAAAAACGGACGGACGGCACTGCAGCATCTGCGGGTTGCCGTCTCCAGATGGCAATTTTTTCTGCTCGCGCGCGCCCCCTAGCGGGCACGCACGGGCAGAAAAGACCCGTCCAACTTACCTTAAACGATGTCTCTTATTCCGATCTTCTTCCTCTTTCCTGTACTTTTCATCTGTCCCTCCAGCACTGCGGCGGGTCTCCGATCCAGCGCTGACTCATTTGTCCTTGCTGGCACTTCCTGTCCCACGGTGTCTGCATGAGGGTGCACGCCGTACAAATACTTACCTTGCGTCTCTCCTCATCTCCCCGGCCGAAAATCCGAACTGCGCATGCGCACGCCCCAAGATCCTTTGCGGCCGCCCAAGATTTCTCAGATTTTCGGACGGGAGCTCACGGAAGACACAGGTAAGTATTATCCCTTTTCAAAGTGTTATTTATTTTTACTTTTGCATATATCTACTGCTTGCTAGCAGTAGATATATGCAAAAAAAAAAAAAAAACGGAGGCTTTAATTATACTTTAAGTACTAATTTTGGCTGATGGTTTCTTGGAGTTTTATTTTGTATGTTCTCATGTTATGTTCTTCTAGTTTATTTTCTTTGTAACAAAACATTGAATAATAAAAAAAGACAGCATCTTTAAAAAAAAAAACTACCTTAAATACATTTAAGTACGTTTATAAACCCTCTAAATAAAAAGAAGATTGCTTTGTGAGTAAATTTTGCTTGAACTGGTTTAGTTAGGAAAATTGAGAGCTTCCCATCTGGTGAAATTTATCAGACAGCAAACTCAGTAACACAATTAATTTTGTCAAAATCACTTCGGTCATCCCTATTCAGTTCTAAAGAAAACACTAAAATGTTTACATCTACATGAATAAATGTTACCTGATCTTTCAAACAAACCAATTTCTAATTTGTCTACCTTTTAAAGTCATGGTCCTGCCTTCTAAGGGGTCCTTACCAAGTCTGAACTGTCTACTCCCACCATAGTTTGGTGACCGAGGTTCTGTGCCCTGATTGGTGTTTGTTTGCTGTCCTAATTTGTTTGTCCCCGGTGGATGAAGAACAATCTGCTGAAGATATACGTTGATCTATACCCCTGGGGTGAAGGAAAAGAACAGCTTGTCCAGGAAAGTTGGGATGCAATGGGCATCACAGTTGTTTTTGCTATAGGTCATGATGTTAAAAATAAATGCTTTGCTAGTATGGTATGACCTTTAAAGTGCACACTTTATTATTCTAACATAAAGCTAAAAGCAAACTTAGGCTGGTGCCTCTGAATAAAGTTTATGGCGTATCACGACTATGTGCTGAGTGGCCCCAATTTGCATCCTTTATGGATTTGGTTGTCCATCCTGGCTAGCTTTCTGTAGTTGCCGGAATTTTTGCCTTCTAGATATCCCTTAATCTGAGCTCGGCCAGCGTTTTCCCTGGTTCAAACACCACCCTTTTCACTGCAGTTTGGACATTGTAGAGGGGAGGTTGCAGGGGCGTAACTAGAAATCACAGGGACTCATAGCAAAATTGTGTATGGGGCCCTGTGATTTCTAGTTATGCCCTTGCAGAGCCCACCTGTTATCCCAAAAAGCCCACCTGAAAGTGACCCTAGAGACTCGTCATATACTCTCTATGGTGGGCTCTGCAGGGTCTCAGGTAGGCTGCACACCTCTTACCAGTCAGCCCCGATCCGCTGTCTGCCTCCATGGTCGGCGACAAGCCCCTCCTCCATCACCAGGCCCCACCTCCTCTTCCATGACTGGGCCTCACCTCCTCTTCCATCGTCGGGTCCGCCGCCTCCTCCGCTTCTGATGACGGACCCAGCCTTCCTCATCCACAACTGCTGGCTGTTACTGACTCTGTGAGGAGGAACGCGGCGCTGCACAGATCACTGACAGGTTGTTGGTGATCTAACAGCGAAACATTCCTCCTCACAACCGCCAGTGACAGCCAGCAGCCTGAGATGCCATAGTGACCGAGGCATCCCGCATGGCATCAGGGGGATGTCCTGGCCGGGCTCACCTGTGCCCCGGGCCCCATAGCGGTCACCTGGGTTGCTATGGCGATTGTTATGCCACTGGGAGGTTGCATAGCAGAGAAACATGTGACAGGAAATTGAAGACCCATCTGGTGATTATGGCTATACATGATTATGTACAATGAAACAAAAGGTAAAGTTATGTTGGACTTATTGGCTTTAGTGCTGTGTCAATATTTCCCTGAACAGCCTATAGAGCTTATTGATTTTACTTGTTGCCTGAAGTTCCTTTTTCAGTTTTGTTTGTACTTTTAAAAACTTTACCTCTTTACTCATCGCAAATCCGACAGACGCGCTCGGCAGGCAGTCGCTGCGAGACCCCAAGACGTCTCTTTGCGTGCGGCACGAGCCCTGATCAGCTGAGTGACTGCAAACACCTGAAGATTCTTTTGCAGCCAGGCAGGAGGCTTCGTTTGCTTTGAGAGATATTTTTTTTCTAATTCATTTGTGAGATTCTTAGTGCATAAATAATGTCAGAAATCTGTCAGGAAATCCGCACATGAAAATCCGCACGGGAAAAAAAAATATCTGAGAGTTTGGAAAAGCAGTAGAGTAGTAAGAAAGGCTTGCTCTAAGGTGCAGATCAAGAGACAATGAAAACTGATTATATGTGCAAGTGGCATGTTGGCATGGGAGGAAAAACACGCACAAATAAAACATCAGATTTCATTTACTGAAAATAAAAGCGCTGTTTAATCACTGCTGAAAAAGTTTATTAGACTTGTGCGCCGTCAAAAAATTTGTTTCGTTTCGTAATATCCGTTATTTCGTAATTCGTGTCCGAAACTCAATCCGGATTCGTACGAATTTTCGTTAGTTTCGTCACATTTTCGTAACTTTACAAACATTCGTTATGATGAAGTTAAAAAGCAAAAATACCATTATTAATATAGGAGTTGATGGTAGGTTTTTTTTGTTATCCGAAATACGAAATTCGGATCCGAAATACGTTAACTGAATTTCGGATTTAAAAAAAAATACTGTTTGGTTGACCAATCAGAGGTTTTCTCTTCTGCTGCTGAGGGTTGCATTACAATACAGGCAGGAAATACGAAATTCTGTTAACGGATTTTCGTTCCGTTACGAACATTCATTATGATGAAGTTAAAAAGCAAAAATACCTTTGTTAATATTGGAGTTGATGGTAGTTTTTTTTTAATCCAAAATATGAAATTCGGATCCGAAATCCGTTAACGGAATTTCGTATTTCGGATAAAAAAAAAAACTACCATCGACTCCAATATTAACAAAGGTATGTTTGCTTTTTAACTTCATCATAACGAATGTTCGTAACGGAACGAAAATCCGTTAACGGAATTTTGTATTTCCTGCCTGTATTGTAATGCAACCTTTAGCAGCAGAGCAGTAAACCTCTGATTGGAAATTCGGATCCGAAATTCGTTAATGGAATTTCGCATTTCGGATACATTCGGAAACTGCAATTCGGATTTTGGATGCTTCCGAATTTACGAATTTCAGGAAATTCGTACGAATTTCGATTCGTAACGAAACGAATCACACATGTCTAAAGTTTATATTAGCATATTTCTTAAAGGAGCAATCCACTGGAAACATTGTTCTTTATGTCGTGGATGTTGGGGATCAGGACTGGATTTATGTTTTCTGCCCCTTGTGCTTCCTCCATCCTACCCTAGTTAACTGTCTAGCAGCAGTATCACACCACCAAGATTAGATGTTATATCCATCATCATTATATGATGCTGTTAAAGTAGCATTCGGGACCTGTCTACCCCCAGAGGAACTGTGATACTACATGACTGAACTGAAAATCGATGGACAAAACACATTTGTAAAAATAAGCGGGGCTACAGAAGTGGGGGGGGGGGGGCAGAAGTTAGGCTTTAAACATTTTTTCTACCCCAGTCCACTGGCTAGCAGCAGTATCACACCACCAAGATAAGACGTCCTATCCATCATCATATGATGTTGTTAACATAGCCTTCAGGACCCGCCCACCCCCAGAGGAAGAAGAGGAACTGTGATGTCATGTGACCGAACTGAAGATCCATGGACAAAATGTTTGTATGTAAAAATAAGGTGGGCTCCAGGGGTGGAGGGCCAGGAGTTAGGCTTCAACACTAGTCAACTGTCTAGCAGCAGTATCATACCACCAAGATAAAAAGTCATCTCCATCATCATTATATGACATCGTTAACGGTAACATTCATGACCCGCCCACCACCAGAGGGAGAGGAGGAACTGTGTGATGTCAAGTGACCAAACTGAAGATCGATGGACAAAACACGTTTGTAAAAATAAAAGGGGCTCCAGGGATGGGGGGCCAGGAGTTAAGCTCCCTCTGACCCTTCCTTATGTGAATTTGAAGTGGAACTCCAGCTAATAAAACACAAAATAAACCGGTTAAATGATAAAATAAATACCAAAACCAGTTTTTGATTCAATATTCACAGAATATCCACAGATTTTCCTAGCAGTATTATTTCTGCCACTAGATGTCTTCAGTCTGATGGACAGTATCATTGAGCCTACTACTTCTGAGCCCTGGTGGTCCTGGACTCACCCCAGCCTGTGACTGGACAGTGATTAGAGAAGCAGCACAGTGTAGAGCTCATCTTGCTGCACTCTGCTCTCTCCTCTTATCCGCTTCCTTCTTATCAGCACATTACCTGATTCCCAGCTTCTGCTGCTTCTTTCTCTCGCACTACAGCCCTGGTGTAAAGAGACTGAGGTTGATATCAAATCTAGGTACCTACATTGCAAGCAAAAAAACATTTATTGATAACATTATTATAGAGCTGCATCAATCTGTGTGTTTTACATCTGTCTAGAGTTCAACTTTAAGCCATTGTTTGCATACCTAAATCTCTTGTGCCAGGCACTAAAAGATACCAGTGCTGAAGTCTCGGCACTAAAATCTACTGATTTGATTATCAGTCTTCACAAGCCCTTAATAAACCATCTGCTAACACAGTAGCCACATACTTGATTTCATACTGGTTTAGCCAGTCCCATCACTAGCGTCCTCCATGAATCCTTCTTCTTTATCATTCTTTGTTCTTTTGAAGCATTGCAGATGAAGAACTGGCACCTCCACAAAGGGAACATTCAAACCTAAGGCAGTTCGATGTATATCATCTGCAATGTCTCACATTTACCAGCCAGCTGATATAATACACTTGGTTCCCAGCAACACACCAAGGCTTGGAAGACTTACCATTCCATGACAGGGCCCATGCTGGGTATTATGGGACCTTTTCTCTGCCATAAAAGGAAGACACAAAGTAGCATCCTTGAAATTGCTATAATTGGTCTCACTCCTGTTTTTTGTCTGGAGCATAAATTACGGTACCACTAATAGTTAACAACAAAAACTTTGCAGGCATAATACATTGAATCTGAAGAACTCAATGAACTATATAATTCCTTAACAAATTTCTTGCCAATAATGCTCGCCGTAGTAAAATAACTTTGTGGCCAGTTACAAAATATCTCAGGGACTTGTGCCACTGGAGACACATGCAGGGCCAGATTTCCCACAAGGCCAACTGATCCCCAGCTTTGGGGCAGCAGAGAGTAGAAGGGCAGCAGGGGGTGTGGAATTCCTATCTCCCGCTGCCTAGGACATGCAGTCCCGGGCGTCGGGCGGGTAGTTGTTTTCTACATTTAGCCCTGCTTTGGGAAGCAGGACTAAATGTACAGTGGGGAAGCTGACTCTTGTTTTTTGTACAAGTGATCTCTGCAATGTCCCTGAGCCTGCATACCTGGCTTGGGGCATCAAAGAGAGTAAATCCGGGCCTGGACACATGATGGCTCATTCATCGTTACACTTGCATTGGATGCTACTGTCCATGGAAGCACAGAAGACTCAGAGCACCACTTCAATGCCTCAAATAACAAGTGACTCTTAGTGGGTTATGCACAAAGCTGACGAAGGCAGCCGAGTGAATAACCCGGCTGAAGTGAAGTGAGCCGAACACTGTTCGGCTATTCACTTCAGTCGTGTACGGCTGATCTAAGCCGTACATCGGCTAAAATCAGCCGTACAGGATCAGCTGAAGCTACGACTGGATCCTTTGGCTCTTTAGTGAATAACCCCCTTAATCTCTATCAGTTTGCCAGGGTTTAATCTCTGCATTGTTTTTACATTCACACCCACTCCCCCTCCCTGTACCACCCACACCATTAAATAATATTTAACTGTAGACATACCCCTAATCCAACAGTGTTTAGCAGTGTCACATGACTTCAGGGGACCTTCTTGTCTCGGGAGGCAGTGAACGTAATACGTTAAACTCAAAACAGTGTGATGATGGATCCCACAGGGGGCTGGTCCATGACAGCCTGGGCTTACAGGAAGTGGGTTGAAGGGTGCTGCCTATACTTTAGCCTGGAAGAGCAGTGCCATCTAGTGGAGTAGCCAAATTCCAGTGGGAGACAGAATCTGGTTAGAAGGTGAGTATTGCTGTCCAAGTGACCTTTTTTTTTCAACTGTGCTGGGCAATTGATTTTATTTTTAAATAGAGGAAGCTGAAGTTCCACTGTAACCCAAGTACATTATTGGCAATGCTTAGGTTAAAGTGGAACCTACTTTAACCAAGTCCATACTTACCCATACCAAAAACTACTTCTGTCTCCCAGAGAAAGAAGCTTCTTTCCTGTTTTCTCCATGGGAAGCCCATAATTCCTCAGAGAAGCACCTTTCTTCACAACGGCACATACATATACTGTATATACTGTATAAATATGGTCCACTTGTAACAATAAGCCATCAGCTGCCTTCTATTTCACGGACTGCTACAGGCCATCATCAGGCCACATTGCTCACACATGTCCCCATTGTTTCATCTAATCACCCTAAACTCTCACTCTATTGGGTTATCTTCTGGTCCTCTTTATTTCCTCTTCTCCACCAGAAAACCTCTGATTAACCAAAATACATCCACTTCATTCAGTAATCTCCTCCTGAACACATCCACTAATCATGACATGCCACATAATATCTTTAGAACCCCCAAGTAACACTCTGTCATTGCAAAACTAAGAGAAGTTAACCCATTCTTCTGACATCGCTTGTCAGGACCGCGAAGCCGAATGACCCAGTCATCTACATCAACCGAAATCCTTATCTGCTTTCACCAGTGGCACACGCAGGCGGGACTGGCTCCTTTCCTCAAGCAAATGCTAATTGAAAAAGAAAGAACAATCACTAATCTTCGAATTTAAATGCATTTAACAAAACCAATCTCACTCTAAATTGTTCTTAGGTCGTTCCCTTTTTCCCCGACAGATGTTGAGAAACTACAATTCTTATTAAGAACACTTGACTGTTTGCTCAGCGAGAGAAAACCATTGGCACCGTCTGTATTAACAAAAATGTGCTTCAAGATGCCAGGCCAGTAAAAAAGTGCGGGGCGCTGCAATAGATAGCTCCGAAAATCATCCGCACTCCAATGAATTACTGCCCGTTTTTATGTCCCCCCTCCACGTAATGAGCAAGTAACTGGTGAATGCCCTCCCTTTATGAGTTATTCATATTTCTTTTTTTTTTTTCTTACGAAACTGAAGACTAGTTTTTTGTGTTTTTGTGAGTTTTTTTGTGGTCGATTTATGTTTAGTCTTAATTTTCTTTTCCTGATTATGTTTTTCTTTTTTTTTTAAATCTAGAAAGCCATTAAATGGTAAGAGATTCTAGAACTGGAAAACAAAATAAAGACTTTTTTTCACTCATATTCTCCCTTCAAAAGAATTTTATACATTGAATGTTTACTATATACTTCTTGTATGTGAATTAAAGAAGAACTCCTGGCATCATTATTTTTAACCCTTGCAGTGGGGCTAGATGGCTGTTAGACTGGTTCCTGTCGCCTGTCTTTTCCTCCAAGCCTGTGATGGTATGTGCCTCTGTGTCTTCGCGTTCCATCCATGTATATAACGTGATGACTCACAGAACCTTAGACCGGTAGAGCGGAGGGAATGAGAGGCTGCAATGACCGCGGCCTAACAGTCAGCCGGCTGCAAGCTTCAGGTGAGTATAACTTTTAAATTTTCCTCCCTTGACAAAAACGAGCACTTAACCCTTACAGTGTGGGGGTAGCCCCACTGCAAGGGTTAAAAATAATCATGCATTTTAATGCTTTTGCTATGGTGGTTGTTCGCACACTTGGAGCAGATTGTTTGATGTTAAATTGAATGCTTATCACTATGAGGGTTATTCACAAAGCTAGCCGAAGGATCAGCCGTAGCTCCTGCTGATCCTTCAGCTAGCCTTGGCCGCCTGAGCCCTTCGGTTCAGCAGAACACTATAGCCCGTACAGCTCCCGAAGCTGGACGAGCGGCTCAGCTGAGCCGAAGACATATGCTTCGGCTCGGCTGAGCCGAAGTGAAACCTGAAGCGGGCCGATCGGCCGGCCATTGGGGAGACTGCAACAAATTGATGACATCATCTCAGCCTAGGCAAAGTCACTGGGCTGGAGCTCAAAATGACCCTGTAATGAAATGACCCTAAAAGTGACACACTTTAATGTTGCTGTATATTGTGACATGACAGGAATTGATTCTTGCATACTTGCAGACATTTGTTAAAAGGTCCATTTTATGCCGCAGAAACCACTTTGCATCCTATAGACTCTCACAGCAGAGTTGGGAACAAAGGAGCAGCTTTGTTTTGTGAAACGCAACTCCGTTGTTCGGGGCGGCTGGCCTGATTGCTGTTTATTACTAGGCATTGCCGAGGTGAAGACATGGAAGAGCAGTTTGTCCTGAGTCCTGACCACATATTCACAATCACAAAGACCATCAGGGACCGGCAGATTGTTGTTTGTGAGTATTTCCCACCGTCTATTGATTCCAGCTGTGTATCTGTTCTGTTAAGACGGGAGAAAAAAAAAACGTAAAATATGTGTGTTTAAAAGTGTGTTTTGGAAGGAATGAGCCTGGGCTGCAGGAAGGAAGGGGTTAAAGAACAAATACAAGCAACACATAAAATGATTCCGCAAACTACTAATGCTATCCAGAAATAAATGATTAAAGGTAACATACTGGTTTTATTTATCTATTATAGGTGTTTATTTAGCGGCGACAATTTACGCAGCACTTTGCATAGTGCACATTCACATCAGTCCCTGCCCTCAAGGAGCTTACAATCTAAGGCCCCTATCTCACATACAAGGGCCAATTTAGACAGGAGCCAATTAACCTTCCAGCATGTCTTTGGAGTTTTGAGTCAATTTTATGTTAATTTTTCAAGCTTTTAGATTTTATATATTTATGGTTATTTTCTATACACATTTTTCAGTTTATAAATACATATTTACTGCAGACTGCACCCATAAAACTAGTGCCACACAGCATTATAGGCACTCTAAATAGAGAACACAGCAGAAGCTGCTTACTTTCAGACCCTCTCTCTCTGATTGGAACCCCACCGAGTTAAATGTTGTTGGTGGTGGTGGTGGTGGGGGCTATTTGAGTCATTGCTCTGGCCCATTCAGTTGTATTTGCACAATTGAACTGTTTTTGCTGTTATGCTTTGTAAACATTTTTTTGTTCAACAAAGCAGCTAACGCCAGCCTGTTAAACATTTGAAAACAAGTCTAGTGCTCGAGATTGTAAATATAAATGTCTTATGCATAAAAGAGCATATTTACCTAACTAAAAAAAAAAAATTAAAAGTAATTTTTATAACATACTTAAATAGATAAATAAATAGATAAATAAATACATAAACAAATAGATAAATAATAAATAAATAATGACATAAATAAATACATAAACAAATAAATAATTACATAAATAAATAGATACACAAATAAATAAAAACATTGTCTGCACTTATATTGCTAAACAAAAACCCTAAAATCCTAAAACAGCAGCTGTATAAATATCTAAAAAAATATACGAATCCAGAAAAAAAAAATACAGCGCTCCAAACTCCCTAAATAAATATAAAATGAATAAATATAAAATGTGAATGATTATATCTTTTCAAATAAATGCTTAAAAAGGTAATGGTGTTTACAAACCAATCTCATCAGTTCAGCAATATAATAATAATACTTCACACAGTGCATAAAGTGCTACAGACAATCTCATCAGTGCAGCAATATAACAATAATATGTCACTCAGTGCATAAAGTGCTATAGACATTATCATCAGTGCAGCAATACAACTATAACACTTTATACAGTGCGTAATGTGCTACAGAAAAATTTACCAATATATCCTCTGTGCAATACAAAATGAGTGTCCATATAAACTGCATCTACAATGATGATACCTTGTGTTGTTGTGGCTTCCAGTATGTGGGTTGTACTACAAGAAATAGATCTGTAAGGATAAACGAGCACATTAATAATATTAAGAAAAGAAGCTGCAGGCTGATAGGCTCTTTTCTCAGTCTCTGGCCTCTCCTCCTATCAGCATTTTCTTTGTTAGCATATGAGTACTGCAGAACAACTGATTGGCTCATTGTGCTGCTTTTCCCACTCTTGGCCTGAGCTCTGCTGTACAGTCATTGCAAGTGGCTGATACACAGTCAAATACTTTTTACATCTAAAAATATATTTAACACCCCGTTCACACTGATCGGTTTATCACGCGATTTCCACTGCGAAATCGCGCATATTTCTATGCAATATCATTCTATGTAGCTTGTCCAATGCATTTTAATGGAGCTGGTCACATCTCATAGCTCAATGTCGCCTGTAGCTCGTCGCTCAAGCTTGTCGCTTGTACATGACCCTTTTTTCGGCGGATGTCGCGCGATTCGGCCCCAATAGACTCAATGGTATCAATAGACTCAAATCGTGCATTAAAAGCAATATTGTGCGACTTGGTTGCATGATATCACTTTACAGAAGGGTCACTTTTGCACTGCAAAATGGAAGGAAAGAATGATGCCACATAAAGATCGCTGTTTATTGGTTACAGCCCAATGTAGCAGCGTCGAAGTCCCGTACCCAAAAAACACGCTACGCACCGCGATAAAATGTGCACTGTCGCTCAATATCGCACAATATAGCTCAAAGCCTCTGAGCACGAAATCCCGTGGAAAAAGGCGCAATATCCATGTCGCTCAGTATGAATGGGGTCTAATGCTTTGTTTATGAATACAGAGCTGAATTATTTGTGTCATTTGTCTACTTGGAGTCCAGCTTTAGCTGCTCTGCTTAGATTTCAATGTTGGTATTTGTATGTTTTCCAGAACAGTGGACAGTGCTATTTACGAGACACCCTGACTGTGTTAGAAAACGAAAGCACCGGCGAAATCAAACCCAGTATTATTTACACTCCATCTAATTAGAAACATGCGAGCCAGGGAGATCACTAGGTGCCGATACATTTTCCCACAGTACAATCTTTTCATGTCTCTCCATGGGTCCTAATTATGGTTTAACCTTCTGTCCAGAGGGCTGGGCCTCATAGGTGTGGTGACCAGATTGTCTCTCGCCACTGCTGGGGACAGATTGATGCATTGTGAAGGAAACAAAATACTTTTATTAGTATTTTATCATGCCCTTAAGTGTCAAGAGCCGCCTTTTTTTTATTCTACAAGTGCAGAAAATGGTATTAAAGGTATAATTGCAACTTCTGTCTCCTGGCCTTCATATGTCACGTTTTTAAACCAAGCCAACCCAACAGACCCCTGTTGTCTAAAAAAATTGGCATTACTACATTTTTTATCTACTCCTTAAATAAAAAGAAGCATTTTGCTTCATTTTTCATACTCTTCCCATTGGTTGATGTCTCACAGGTGCTTTTCATGGAGCTCCTGACAATTCAGTCCTTTTGACGCTGTTTCAGTTAGGGGCCCACTCACACCGGATCCGTTGCGTTGGGTCATGATCCGTTTTGTAATGGAGGGTAACACAGGGCCAACGAAAAATGAATGGGTGTGAATGGGACAGCTTACACTAGTGCGTTGCATTGCCGTCCATTGCACTGAAAATCATGCTCTACATTTTTGTCAGCGCAAAGCAACCCAACACATCGCAAGCTTTACAGTGTCCACTCTGGACATGTTACTTCACATAAAGCTTGTCCAAAGAGAAAAAAAACACCAAAAAAACGCAATGGGATGCAATGGATCACCTGGAAATCGGACTGTAGAATCACAGGTCAATGGAGCCTTCATGGACCTGCGAGTACCTTCTGATTTTGGTGTGAATGCACCCTAAAACAAATGCACATTGGTTGATGCTGGGGATGAGCAACATTGAGAGTTTTCAATTCCACATATTGTGGCGGAAATTTGGAAACTATATGTAATGTAAGGATATGAATAAGGTGCATGACCTCAAACTAGCAGGAGGGAAGTTCAAGAGTTGCTTTAGAAAGTATTATTTTCCCAAAAAAGCATTGGATGCTTAGAACAGACTTCCAGCAGAGTACGACCTTGTTCAAACCTACAGATTCCTGCGGCAGGAATGCCAGGTGTCTCCGTCAAGATGTGGCCTTGTACACATTGAAGTTAATGATGATCGGATGACAGAGGCAGTCCGCATGTAATCATACAGTATATGATACTCACATGCGATTTGGAATGGTCACGGTGACACCCCTTGGCGGGTGATATGGCCTCGCCGGAGGCGCGGAGTCTAAGCACCAGCTGGTTTTCCCCAGAGCTCCTGATGGTGGAGATGGGTTTCACTGCTTGCTAGTGCCAGGTCGTGGCCCCCAGGATTGCCCCACCAAGGCATGAGCAGGACAAGAGGGTTCCAACAAGGAGACAGTAAGCTGGAGTGCGGTCTGGAAAAGGTAGAGATCCCAACAAAGGAGCCAGAGAATGGTCGGACGGTCCAGATCAGCAGCTAGTAGGTAGGGGTCAAAGTCAGGCAACAAGAGCATAGTTGGATTCAGGCAGGGGCCAAAGAAAGCAGTTAGCAGTGAATGGTCAGACGGTCGAGGTCGGCAGTAGGTAATCAATCGTACAGGAGAATGCAGTGTAATTGGGTTCAAGCAGAAGATCAGGGCAAGCAACAAGCGAATAGGGATCAGACATCTGGGTCAGCAACAGGAAACAAATAACAGTCTTGAACACATAAAGCTGTCTTGAAGACCCAGCACCAGCTGGCACTCTGGATTTTCTGGTCCGGATTCTATGACTATCATTGGTTTTACCGGCCTTGATTCTATGAGGGCCATTAGAAGTGATGGCAGGTCTTCTGTGACTTCCATTGGAGGTAGTGATGGGTCTTCTGGAATTCCTGGAAGATATTCTCAATGAAGGTCTGTAAAACCTGTCAGGGATTCTGTGAGTACCACAACAGGAATGCAGGATAGATGAATTCTGGGATTCCTGCTGCAGATTTCCCGTTCAGATGTGCTCACTTTGCCCGTTTAAGTAAATGATAGGGAGACAGCAGCCACATCTGAATAAGACACCTGGGATTCCTGCCACGGGGATTACAGATTGCCCCGTGTGAATGGGGCCTTGGGGCCTGTGTTGACGGACTTTGGGGTTGTATCGATGGCTTCAGGGCCGGACTGGGACTAAAAATAGGCCCGGCATTTGAGACTGAGCAGCCCAATCACGTGACCACCAACAGGCCCCACCCCTCACAACAGGGGGCGGAACTTCAGAATTACAGAGACTCCTTCAGTCCTGCAGTTGACTCCTTCTGACCTGCATTTGATCTGTTTCAAGTGGGTTTTGCATTCCCATAGACTTGTTTGGGAATGCAAAACCTGTCTGATGCAAACAAAAAACAATTAACACAGGTCCTTTGCAAGTTAATCAAAAGTAAGTAAACATGCTGGGGATAAGCATAGGTCTATCCTCAGACAAAAGAAAAATAACAACTAAATGACAAAACAAATTAAAAAACAAATGATAAAAATACCGGAACAGACTCTATGGACCACTAGGTCTTTTTCTTTTTTTTTTCCATATAATTTTTATTAAATTATAAACATACAAGGGATCTTTATACTGAGTACTCAACAATTAGTACCTTTCCATTAAAATCCATTAATAGCACTTGACAAGTTTACATAGTTATGCAAGCAAAAAGGCAGTTCCAGACGGTAGCAATTATCCAAGCATTACAATGTCCTGAATTATTACATACAATATAGAATATAGGCGTGTGCATCGTAATAATCTTTGTAGCTTTCACTCTTATCAACCTACTACTGTTTAGGCCAAGTAAGCCGTATAGTGGCAACAAGCGTATTGAAGATTCTAGATGTAAACTTTGAGGGGGAGGCCCATTCTATGAGTATCGGGCTCTCAATCGATAAAAGATTCTTGGCACTCTAGTGTTTGTGGGGAGAACAGGCTAAACGCCTGGTATTTACCGAAAGGTCAAAAATCTATCCGGTATCTAAGTGCTTCAAACAGCGGCACCATATAAAACTAGTAGACATACAATGGACAAGACAATCGAGGGGGAGGGAGGGGCTGACATAGGGAATTAAAGGAAGGGACTGACATTAGAAAGAATAAGAGAAGGAGGGAGGAAGAGGGCCAGGAGAATGTATTGGGAAGTGGATGAGAAGGAGCGGCATTTTGTCTGCACGTTACCTTAAGGGTTTTAGGAACACAAGCGGGCCAGGAAAGGTGAGCTATAGCATACATAGTCTGCGCTCATCAGCCGAGGCAAAGTATTTGTCAATCCAAGGAGACCATGTCTTTTCAAATTTAGTCATATGATCGTTGAGCTGCGCTGTTCTCTTCTCTTGTGTCATTATCCAACTGACATGGTTGATCACACTAGGAATGCTAAGGGTTTTTGTCAACCAGTTTTTAGCTATTTCTCTCTTCGCTGATGTACAGACATGCATTGTGAGAAGAAAGTGTTTGCGGGGGATGTCTTCCGGTTTGCAGTTAAGTAACGCTAGGAAGGGGTCTTTAGATAGTGGGTGTGCGAATAGTGAATTGAGGAGGTTAAAGACTTCGTCCCAAAAGGTAGAGACCCATGGGCAGCCCCACCATATGTGGAAAAAGGAACCAGGTTCTGGGCAGCCTCTAAAGCAGTTAGGAGAGCAATTAGGTTTATAAATAGCCACTCTGGCCGGCACCACTAGGTCTTTTTCTACCATCACTCTTCTATGTTTCAATGTAACAAATAGTAAATTGGAAGAATTTTCACTTACAGAACCTAACAAGAATGTCACAGCAAATGCAAAACGACTGAAAAGGGAAAAGAAAGGAGTGGGAAAAAAAAGAACGAATTCACAAGCAAAAGATTTTGACATTTTTTCCTTGAAACTTTTTAACAACAAGGCTCCATTTTATGTAATGACAATGAGGCACTCCGGGTGATCATTGCTGTGTTATAATCACTCAGCAAAGGTTGTTGTAGTGCAACGCATTGTTCTCACATAACATACCTCAGGAGTGCGATTAGATGAACAACAATGTACACCCCAGAGTGAAATATTGTTCCAGAAGTGGTCGTTGCAGGATATTGTGGACAAGAGGAATTCGTTTCCTTGCTTTAGATTTTTGGTAATCATAAAAAAAAAAAAACTCCTTTTGTTTGATGTGGGCATAATATAGACTGCTTATAGATCTTTATTTTTTTTATATCAGACGTTCGGGTTATATCGCTAACATAGATATAAACCTGATTGCTACAATCTCATAAAAGCTTTAACATGATGATGTCATTTAAAAAGCCATTTACAATATTTTTTAAATCAGCAGATTTCATTAAAGTGGAACTTTGGGCAAAATCTAACTTGACATGTACGAGGCAGTCTGTCATTTGTATTATCACAGCAGGTTTTATATTTCACTCCCCTGTAACATTGTTTCATGATCATGTCAGTAGATCTGTTATTTTTTTTCCACTTTCTTTAGAAAAAAGGTCAGAATTTCTAAATGATTGTTTTTGGTCAGAGACTTGAATTATTGAAACCAAAGCATCAAGAGAGGGTTGCAATGGAAGATTCAAATATTCTTTCCCAGCAAGAAATAAACAATGCTTTTTAGGTGCATACATTGCTTACATTTTCAAACAAGTTTTCATTACATTTTTGCACATCATAAAAAAGCAACAATACAGGATCAAGGCGAAGTACATCACGTAAATGATCAGACATAGTAGGAACAACATAAATTGCATGTGAAACCCATCCGGTAAAAATGGTTTTAACGTTGTCAACATTGGCGAGTCTAAACACTTGAATCATTATATATGACCAGTAGGGATGATGTACATCGTCATCTACAATGGCTAGATTAAAGCTGGGAGTATCAAGTCGTATCAATTGAAGAGTACCATGCATTCCAAGGCTCCCATCATTTAATGAATCCGGTCAGCTTCCCTCCAATGGAAGACATAGCCCTTTCATAGTGGTAATGTAAATGAACCATAGCGATTACATGCGGGCATTGCTTACATTTTAGTGCAGGTCTCTGCCTGCTTCCATTCTGTAGATATTTATTATTAAGTAAGGTCATGTAGGTGCACTTGCGTAAAGTTAGTACTGAGGGGCAGTTCCCACCAGCCGCTGCATTAAATGCACAATGGCTAGTGTGCGTTGACCAACATAGCGCTGATACGCCAATCTCAGCGCATTGCACTGTGCACTTTTTTTTTGGTAGAAATGTCACAAGTGGTGGCACAGTGGAGTGGTGTGAACCAAGCCCGTCTGTGACAAGGAACATTTCCTTGTCTTGTGGCGGGGCTGAGCAGGAAAGAACGGCCAGCGCTGCCACAATGCACGTGGTGTGAATAGGCCTTAAGTGGAAAGGTCTGCTTGCTGTCATCACATAATCAGTCCTAATGCTGCAATAAAAAGAAACACTACACCCCTGACTTTCATTTAGTTGTACACTGCCATAAGCCAGTGCAAACTAGAGATGAGATACTTACCATAGTAAACCTAAGGGCATTACTGGGGATGTCTGCAATGTGCTCTGGGCAGATATCTTGGAATACCAGTGAAGCAAGTACATGTGCAAGGAAATGAGCCACCCTCAGGCGGCATTGTACCTCTACAGTGCAATGTATTAATTGTGTAACTGTCAGAATCAGTTGCACTATTAAAGAATAATAATAAATTACAACATTAAACAAAAACAAAAAAACATTTTAAAATATTTTTTGTACATTTTTCAGCATATAATAAAAACAAATAAAAGATAAATACCAAATGAAAAAAATAAAAGTCTTATATGTTTATTTATATATGAATATTTAAAAAACCTGAGCTCGTTCACAAAGAAAAAAAAATAAATGCAACAAAAGCTCACAGTGCAAGGAATTCCTAAAACAAATCTTTAAAAATGTTTTCTAGTAAATGACACATGTTTCAGGGCATTGCTTTTTTTATATTATTTATTTGTCTTTGCTAATCAGGCTGTTCGAGGTCCTGGAAAACCACACTCTGAAGCCAAATAGAATTCTTACTGCAGCCATCATTCAGCTTGTAAATTGTATTTACATCAATTATACTGATCATGAATAAAATTTTCCAGGTTCTGTGATACAGAAACTTCAGACGCCAGTGCAAAAAGAAAATCATATCATATGAAATAGGAAAAAATGTGTAGTATTCTGATTACATTTGTTCTGTTTTAGGATTCTATAAGTGTATGTACAGTAATACCTTGGTTTACAAGTAACTTGGTTTGAGAGCGTTTTGCAAGACAAGCAAACATTTCTGAAAAATGTTGCCTTGATATACAAGCAAATGTCTTGCAATAAGAGCAAAATTTTGTAGAAAAGCGCCACCCGAATAAGGCTGTAGCAGTGCGAGCGATGAGACTGTTTAACGACAACACAATGTCACATTGGATAGATTCCTTGTTAAGGTTTCACAAAATGAAAAAGATTCCATTGAGTCAAGAGATAGCAGTGATTCCGTTAGTGATGGTGAAAGTCGTCCTGCACAATAATCCCCCTCTCTCTTGTCCCCCTCACACCAGCCACGAAGGTACCGGTAATTGGTTTATTTTTCTTTATATTTTATACAGTATTATATTACAGTACAGTATTGTAATCATTTTTATATGAATATTTTTGGGTTGTGGAACGAATCATCTGAATTTCCATTATTTCCTATGGGGAAATTCGCTTTGATATACAAGCGCTTTGGATTACAAGCATGCTTCCGGAACGAATTATGCTCTTAAACCAAGGTATTACTGTATTGCCAAAACTTGTTTTTTTAATGTTCAATAGACCAGGAAAGGTTGAATCCCCTTTCAGTTTTTTTGCTTCGTGTGTCCTAATGGGGAAATGTCCCTTCACTTCCTGTCCCAGAGACACAACAGGAAATGTGAGAAAAACCTCTTAAAGTGTGGGGAATTCTCCTCTTAGTTCTTGCCACAACAGGTTCCCGTTCCCATTTATTCCTGTTCCACTGACAACTGTAACATGTGTTTTTTCCAGCAAGACAGACAGAGAGGGATATCTACCTAGACACAGACACAGACAGCAATGAGTTCTGAACCTTCCCCTATTATTCAAACCTAGAACATACTATATAAATACATTATAAAGTGGAAGTCCACCTAAAACAAATGTGATGGAAGCCATCAACCATTGGAAACTTTGGGAGTCCATGGTGGGACCTGGCTCTCATGATGCAAGTAACAACATTTCTACAGACAGGCTTTCTTCTGAACAAGAATGTGGTGATGCCTTCTTTTTTTAGGTTCGGCCATGACCCCAGTTTGGGATTGGCTTATGGCCTTTTCACTCTTGAAGGTGGTTCTAAATGTATGTACTAAGAAGATATGCAACCCCGCAAAAAAAAAAAAATAATTTCGGACCGATTCAGATTCTTATTTATTTTGGATCCAAAATTCGATTTGGTTCGCTATTTGGATTTCTGATCCTTTTGAAGTTTTGTTTTGGAACATTCTGAATTTTCGTTTCGGAACAAAGTCACATGACCTTCACTGTAATGCAACCCCCAACAGCCAAAAATAACCCCTCTGTTTGGCCTGAGAACAGTAAATGCCCAATTTAGTTTCATTTTGAATGAATTTTGGATGGATCCAAGTTTCTTTCAATGGACATTCAGATTTATTTGCATTTGGATGCATGCTGGTGTAAGGACTTACCCTAAACGATGCCTCTTGATCCCATCATCAACTTCCTTCCAGTAGTTTTCAGGAGCCCCTCCAGCGCTGGTGCCAGTCTCTGATCCAGCGCTGACTGCTGCGTCTCCTGTGTCCCATGGTGTATGTGCGGGTGCGCTCTACCTGCATTGAATTAGCAGTCTCTCTTCTTCTCCCGGCCAAAGATCTCTACTGCGCATGCACCCGCCCCATGATCCTTTGCGGCCACCCGGGAATCTTCAGATCTTCAGACGGGAGAGAGCGGAGGAGACACAGGTAAGTTTTAACCTATTTGGTAACTTTTTCTTTTATGTTTTGGCATATATCTAATGCTTGATAGCAGTAGATACATGCAAAAAAAGCGCAAGGGTTTAAGTATCCTTTAACTATGGCTCATGTGAAGGAGGATGGAGGACCAGTGACATTTGAAAGGACATCTTCTTGCTGAATGTTTTCTGAAAGTCTCCAGAATTTGTTAAGCAATGGAAGCTAGCATTTACACAAACCAGAGACAGCTGATTATTATCACAACCTGCCAGTAACATCACATACAAATGTTCAACAGATGTCTACACATAAACTTGAGGAAGCTTCCAATGTGTAATGCTAGCTCATGTATGAGAGGTCAGAGAATATAGTTTGTTAGTGAGGCTTCACCTATAGCAATCCCCTTTCCCTTACAGTGATATTAAAGTGAAAATGATTTTAAGGTTTAAATGTTCATGACATCATTTACAATGAATGCTGCTTCTTGATGTTTAACTTCCTGCAGAATCAGCTGGTCCCCTGAGCACGGGTCCTGATATCCTGTTTTAGGGTGGCTCTTTTTCCTTTTAGGGTCCTATGAAGCCACTCTTGTGTGTGCTGGTAAGCTGTGTGTGTCTACACAAAGATAAAGGCACAGCAAGGCAAGTCCCTCTCCTGCTCCCCTCTCCTCCAAGCTCATAGATGACAGCTGCTGGAGACTTTGCTCTCCCTTTTGATCTTGTACTCGACAGGAAGTTCAGGGATTCTAAGCTGAGAGAGTTGGGGCTGCTTGGAAACATAATGACTGTAAGTGCATGGGCAAAAATATAAAATAATGTTGTATATTTGTTTGATCTGGATTCATTATTGTACAACAGAATGAAAGTTTAATGCTACTTTAAGGTAAGCAGGCCTAGTAAAGGTAAAAGGAAAAGGGTGCTGTGGCTCAAGGTAAAATCAGATGTCTGCAGAGGATAGCGACGATTGGTGCCTCAGCAGGTTGTGTAGTCAGAGGCATTTGCTGGTAGGTTATTTCAAGTGGCAGGCAAAAAACATTCATAACAGAGGTCTTTCAAAACCACTCAAATATGTTGAGGCCAATAACTTCCTTTAACTTTGCTGTAGATAAGGACATGTCTTGTCCCTCCAAGCCTTGTGGATGTTTGATGTAAATACATCTGACTAGCAGGTAAGGATGAGTGAAATAGAGTTATCGCTTTCCAGACATTTCGTGGGGGAATTTGGGCATTTCGGCCAAATTTGATTATTTTGTAAAGATGCACTGTAGAAATGAAGGTGAAATTAAGTTGGCATTTGCTGGTTTTCAAGGTTGCAATGACTACTGATGACTTTTTACAGTTGTCTTTAAGAAAAGTGTTTGTTTCTACATTTAGTGCACATAGCAAGGAAGGTAGGTAGCAGAATAGTTGAGCCGGATTCAGCCATTCACTCACTGCCGTTCGGCCCCCATGAGAATAGGGGCGAACTGCAGCGAGTGGGCTGTTGGAGCTTCGATCCAGGTGTTGGATCGGGTGAGTTGAACTCCTTCTGCACTTCCGTTCAACCGAACATGCACCGAAGGCAGTTGATGTACGGCTGAAATCAGCCATACAGGGCTGAAGTGAATAGCCGAACGACGGTCAGCTCAATTCACTTCGGCTTGGTTATTCACTCGGGTTGCCTTCAGCAGCTTTGTGAATAACCTTCCTAATCTTCAAATAATAAATTCACAAGAAGCCCTGATGAAGGGGGTGCCTTTTAAACACCCCAAATTCCCCTACCCCTCAATCTCGTTGGTCAGAAATTGAGTTTCAGTGGATGGCGCCTGTTCACCCCAGTGCTCTGTTGTGGTCCCAACCAGCTAGACACACAACAATAAATCCCTGTGTACATTGAGCTTGCAATTAGAAATATGGAATAAATCTAAATATCAGTTAAATACTCCCTAACTCTGTTTCTATTCACCTCCAACCTCCTGCCAAGTTTGACTAGGGAATGGGTACACCCATGGCAATCTAAAGGCCTGTTTGTCTATAGAGATATTTTGGATCACATATCCTACTCGCTACTTCCATATCCTACTTTGTTTCCTTTTCTTAAGATTAAACATCTTGCTCAATCCATATCCCCAAACCTTAAATTTGATAGAAGAACACCCTTTGAGATGCTGTGCAGCTCCTCTTCCTCCCAGGAGGGTATGATTTCAGCTATATATCAAATGTTACTTACTACGCACCCGGAACATTTTATTCATCACCCATACATGGTTAAATGGGAAAAAAATGTTGGGGTTCCTATCATGAGGGATCAATGGGAGCTGATATGGAGGTCGGTAGCAAAATTGTCCATATGTTCAGTGTATAAGGAAAACCAGTATACAATATTGTATCGATGGTACTATACTCCCGAGTTCTTGCATTCTATTTTTCCGACTGTGACACCAGAATGCTGGCGGGGTGATGGCCAAACAGGCTCTCTGTACCATATATACTGGTCTTGCCCACATCTGCAGGTATTCTGGAAGTTGGTCCAAACTACACTGGAACGCCTGTTACAATCAAAGCTACTGTTAGAGCCTATTCGCTACCTACTGGGACTTCCGTTCCTGCACCTCCGTAAACATGAACGTAAACTGGCTTCTCATATCCTGACGGCAGCTCGATGCCTCATCGCCCTCCATTGGAAGCGCCAATCGCCTCCGTCTGAGGTGGACCTGTGTCAACGCATCAAGGCGCAGGAGATGGATTACCTAACGGCTAGATTGAATAACACCCTACATATCTATGAGAAGGTATGGTCAGCCTGGAACTCTATGGAAGATCAGTTACTGTTGCCAAGGTGTAAGACCCGTAGTTGTCATGTATCTCGCATGCAGAGGTCTGACATCAGCGGAGCAGTCACAGGGTTAACTTGAGATAGATTGGAACCCGGGAGGCAGACCCATGGAAGAGCGGAGACTACTAATGGTGGAGCAAGGCTATGTTAGAATGCTAATCATTCATGAAGTGGAGTGAGGTAACTCTTATGTTATAAGTTTATGGTTTAAATTTACGTATACTTACGTTTAAATTTGATATTATGTTTGTTCATGACTTTATATGAACGACTTGTTGTCACATTCGGTTTAAATAATAAGATGTTCTTGCTATTTGACATACATAACCTGGAAATGCATATCTGTCTAAATGACAGAGAAATTTGTAGAAATATACGACCCAGAGTGGACCACAACCATGCTTACCTAACATCTGTTTCATTGGTCCACGGCAGCGATACTTAACTTTTAAAACGTGACTGTTAAAAAGTGAGAATGCTTCGGTCAATATGTTTGTACCTTCTCTGTGAACTTCTTTTTATTGTCCACCTGACACATTTTACAGTATTTTGTACATTTTATACTGTCCGTAGGAAAATAAAAAAGGTTATTTAAAAAAAAACCACTCCAAATGAACACAAATAAACACAAATCTTGTCTTTTAACTGGATGAAAGACCTTTTATTATGATACTCTTCACCTCCCCCCAAAACACGCCCACGTGTGATTAACTTGCCAGCATTGAAATGGTGATCACATGGCTTTGTTGGGAAACAAAGTCTTGTGATTTCACTTCAGCAGTCTACAGGGTGAAATTTTAGGCTAATTGCAACAACAGCTTAGCAAAGGTCAAATTGGTGGTTTACGTCAAAATCCTTCCGCTCATCTCTACCAGCCGCTCAGAACAGGCACAGAAACATTTTATGGCCAATGATTACAAAAATATTGCTAAGCTACATCATGCACACATTAAGGTTAAAAATTGCCACGCCATTAAATTGTGTAAAATTCACTTTAATTATCCAGTCATGTGAATAAAAAATCTGTTTACTTATTTCATCTGCATGCCATTGTATACTTAAAGTGAATTTTCACATAATTGATTGTGTGAACAATCTCAACTCCTTTAGTAAATCAGTCTCATTGGGTAGTATCAGTAAGCCTGACTTCTAATATTTTGGAAAGGAAGAGCTATCCAGAGATTTAGTTCAGCGAGGCCTTCTCTAACAAACCTAGGCTATTGTGACCTGCCTACAAATGCATGCCTAGATATGTGTTGGGAAATACACCGCGCTACTGGGACGAGGACAAAAACAGAAAAAAAAAAATCTCAATATATGTTTATAAAAATCACGCCGCGGAGTGTTTGTTGCATTTCCTTGACCTCCTCTATGTCATTTCTTCCCTTAACATATTACACAGTTCCCGCTGCTCCGAGAGGCTGAAATATCCACAAGAAATCATAGTGACTCTCTTTATGCCTAGAGAACGTCCAACTGTCGCTAAGTGTTACATTTCCATCCTGTTTATTTAAACGTGAATGGGATTTACATCCCACTCTAAATTAATGTTCCGCTCAGGGCTGGGAAGACTCAGCTCTTATTAAGCATTGTTCTCTGAAATGACTTGAGACAGTGAGTGGTAGTGAACCTACACTTTCCTTAATGAGAACACAGGATAATGAAGGCTGTTTACTGTATCAGTAGGGTTTTGTACCTGTCGAGGATACCATAGCCGTGTTTACCAGAGAATAGCGCTAATTTGGATGAGATTATTATGACGCAGCATCGTTTTACTTAAATCTGCGAGCAGATATAAGAAAATACAATTTAATCCAGCATTGTATTTACTAAAAGAAGTATTTATTCATAGAATAATAATACTATTTAGGGGGTTATTCACAAAGCTGCCATAGGCAGCCGAGTGAATATCCGAGCCGAAGTGAAGTGAGCCGAACGCTGTTCAGCTATTCACTTCAGGCTTGTACGGCTGATTCCAGCCATACACCGACTAAAATCAGCTGTACATCGGCTTGTTGCGGCTGGCTTCGGGTCGGCCGAACATGCCCAGCATGTTCGGCCGACCCGAAGTGCAGAAGGATTTCGACTCAGCCGATCCAACATCTGGATCGGCTGAGCCGAACCTCCGGCAGGCTACACGGTGCTGTGCGGCCTATTCTCATAGATGCCGAACAGCAGTGAGTGAATAGCCAAATGCCGCCAAGCGGCATTCGGCTCGGGTATTCTGCTTGGTACCTCTGTGGCACTGAGCAGAATAGAAAAAGAGTTTAAAAAAGTAGAAAAAAATAGAAAATGATTGGGCGGCGCTAGCAGTGACAGCTAGCTCCGCCCAACTGTTTTCTATTGGCCGGGACCAGCTGTCATTACAATGAGAGCTTGTCGGAGTCGGCGACATTCTAATTCCAACACCTTGGCAACAGTAAGGATCCTAAATCTTGCAGTGCAGACGCTTGGTCTGATGAGATTTGGGATATTTGGTGTTCCCCGGGAATTCATCAGAAGGGTCATGACATCACCCTCTCCAGTTCGGAATCTGGGTGTTAGGCGAACATATATTTTAACTTTTTTCCATTATTTTTTAATTTAAAGTTAAGATGCAGCATTGTGCCACTGAGAGGGAAGGGGGGGGGGGGCTGATGCAAAGAGTGGGCTGTGCTATTAGGTATTTTAGGTAGAAGGTCCAGTTTTAGTTGAACTACCAAATGCCGGATATAGTACAGTAACGTGTGCACAACCAAGTTCTTACGCCTTGAACAGTTCAATTGACTCCACACAAATCGTAAGGATTTAGATAATAACATAATAATATACAAATTAGTGCCTATTAATTTATCTATATATAGCTCCACTAAATCAGGTGTAAGCATATTAATTTTTTGTAAAGATGAAGGTATTATCCCATTCCACTAAACGTAGCTGAGCAGACAATACACCAACACCTTTGTATGGACTGCGCCTATTAATTTGTACAGTAGTTAAGAGGATTGATTGTTTTATTTCACAGAAAACACCGTCACGATAACGCAGAAGGTGTCGCTCTTAATAGCACGAAAACAGTATGTGACCTAGAAATTCTCTTCACAATGTTTCGAGGGATCTAATTTTTTTTCCCCTTTAACCCTGAAATTCAATTATTCTCTCATAAACAGAATAATAATTATCTGATTAATCCAAGCCATGAAATCACTTAATTTGTCTGCAGCCCCAGAATAAGAGTATCGACTGTTTCGCGTTTCACATTAGAAAGTGCGCGGCAGCATAATTTAGCAACTTGAGAATAATGGGAACGACTTATAGGACAATGCAATGGAATTAAGTAGTATTAACTAGCAATTTTATGTCGATGGTTATATTTTTAAGATTAAAACTCCAAATTCTCGTAGCTTTTTTTTATCTTGCAAATATGTAAAAAAAAATTATTTGGTGATAGTTGAAATTAGGGTGAAGATTACTGATTTAAAATAAAAATATTTAGCAACACATATTAGCAACTTTCTTTTTTTTAAAGTAATAATTAGTATTTGCTCTGGAAAACTTTTTTTACATTAAAAAAGCCAATTGAACTTTCAGTTTAAATCAGATAAACACATTCTAAATGCATCAATCAAAAGGTGTGAAAAGCCTTTAAGTTTGTTTTATTTAGAAAGCAGCCTGAGCAGAAAACCCTGTGCCCTGCTAGTAGTATACACAGAAGGACCTATGCTCTTCTTTGTGGAAGCAGTGGTCTCACTGCAGAGGTCTAATATGCCCCCTGCTGATGCTGAGCTAAATGTAGGCTCCCTGCTGATCGGGGAACTCCAGCTTTGACTCAGCAGGGGTTATACTAGGCCTTTGCAGAGCAATAACTGCTTCTAAACAGAGCAGAGAGCAAGTGCCTTTCTTCGTAACATGCTGGCAGGGGACAGGCTTTCTAAATGAAAAACTATTTGCACACCTTTTGTTTTGATGCACCGGGAATGTATTTAGCTGACTTAAACTAAATTGTCAGTTGAGCTTTAAATTGCGTTTGCAACATTTTGTGTCACATTAATAAACAAAACGCCAGTTAGTTTCCCAATGGTAATGATAATATATTCTTTGTTATTATTGCACCTTTTTGCTGTAAATTCATTGTGGTCATTTGCTGGCTTAATTTGGATTTTTTTTTAAATATATTCTTTATTTAGTTTTTCATGACAGTACATATCACTTTATACATTGCATGATGTGTATACCAGGGTTTGCAGCCAGTATTTTAGTATATATGAGAATTGTATACTTAATGGAATACAGTTACACTAAGTGACACTAAACTCAGGAATTAAATCTTAAAAATGCATTCAAGTACCTTAAAGACTCATCCTCATAGTTAGAGCCAACCTGTGACAAAGAAGCTGTCACAGGCCAGGTCTATTGATCGGGAAGTGACTGAACATGTGATGTCGCTCGCTCACTTTCCGATCATCTCCCTGCAGAGAGAGGCGACTTTTAGTCATCGCACCCCACAGGGCCCCCCCCCACCACCATCCCTCTTCGATCCTCCAGCGCTCAGTGGAAGAACGGACGGGAGAGGGGGCGGGCACAGCTGGCTCTGCCTCTAGATAGGCAGAGCCATCTATCACTCATTAGTTGGGTGGATCTCGACAGTATTGTCAGGATTCATCCCTGGTGCGGCGCTCTCAGTATATCACGGGCAATAGCCGGCGATATACTGAGCTTTGGGTCACGGGAGGAGGTTAGTATATGTGCTCCTGTGACCCTAAAGAGAACAATGGGGAAAAACATTTACCCCATAGTTCTCCTTTAACTAAAAACAAAATGTATTTTATTTGTGAATCACTCGGCTGTAGATCCTCAAATCATCTCTGAATTGGTGCTGACACTGTCCTTCCTTCTGGAGGGTGGCTACTTTTGTTCCCCATGGTCCCTGTGTGTGTTGTAAAGTTGCCACCGCTCCAAGCTCACTCCTGAGATTGACGACAATCTCAATACAAATGAGTAAACTAAACATGGGATTTTAAGCCATCACAGGAGTGAGCTTGGAGCGGTGGCTACTTTACAACACACACAGGGACCATGGGGAACAAAGTAGCCACCCTCCAGAAGGAAGGACAGTGTCAGCACCAATTCAGAGATGATTTGAGGATCTACAGCCGAGCGATACACAAATAAAATACATTTTTGTTAATAGTTAAGGTAACTGAATGCATTTTTAGGATTTAATTCATGAATTTAATGTCACTTTAAAGAAGGTCCACAGACAATGAAGCTTATTATCCAACATGTGTACTTTAATTTCTTGGGATTGGAGATGCAGCCATTATGGTGATGAAGTAGTTCTGCCATTTTCAGGGTATTAATTATTATTTTATTGAGATTCCTGAAAAATGGGAGAATGAGAATTGAGGGAGATAATGGTTGGGAAAGGGAAGACAGGTAGGGGTTGTGGGGTTCATGGCCAAGGCTTAGAATGTGAGTCAAAAAAGTATTTTTGTTGAGACCTCCACCCTTCTCGCATCCACCGTAGTATTGTAATACCCATGTCCATTGTGTGGCCCCTGCTGTCTTGGCAAAGGATTGTTCTCACTTTTTAAAACAATGTCATGGGATACCAAGTTCTCCAGAAGGACTAATATTTCCAATGTAAAAGTAGGTCAGTTTTTTCATTTTTCTTAAGTCATTTATTTTGGCAAAAATTACCAATTTGCTGTTATACGGGATCTTATACGGGATCTCCTGTAATCTGTTTGGTGGTGGAGTGGACCAATCTTAATTTTTTTTATGTTAAACATTTATATGAAAGGCATATTTGTTAAATCAACTGGTCAACCTGTTTCTTTATTCAAACTTTTAGTTAGTATAGTTGATATTTTTATGTTACTATTGGCTGACATTTTTGAACATCTACCATTTGTAAAACAGTCCAGTCCAAGTCAAATCCTGCTATACCTTTATTGGTTTGCTTGCCTTAGCTCCTAATAAAGTTCAGAGAAACAAAAAAAAACAGCCTGGCCAGATTTTAATTTAATGCTTCATTAAATCACCCATCGTGCCATTATTATAATAATAATTATTATTATTAATATTTTTAGTAGGTGATACCCCATACTTAAGTAAAACACAATACCCCATGCTGCTGGTCAAAATAAATATATTTTATTTTCAAGAAACACAGAGAGAAGTCAGTATTTTGTGACACAATCAGTTTAAACACAAAAAAAATCTTGTTTCACTTTTCGTATCTGCCAACTTAAATTCAGTTGTGCTTTCCAGGTTTCCAGGTTACCTTGACCGTTGTCCTACTATTAAACCGTCTACCAAATGGGTAACGATTCCTCCGGAATTTGATTACCATCAGATAATGCCCTCACTGTGTCAACTGTCGACTTTGTGCATTTAACAGGACCATTTTCTTTTTTTTTCCTCCTTTTGGCTACTCAGAACGCAAACCGTCTGAACCACAAGAGTTCAAGAACATGAATCTAAAATAAGTAGGGCAATTGAAGGCCCTAAAAAATAGTTGTGGTTAGTGGCTTGTGGGAGGGAGGTGGGATAGAGGGATGAATCTTGCTTTTAATCAATGTGATAATCAATGCCACATGCAACCACTGGACTTGTTTCATTTATAATCTTTCCACAGCTTTGGCCTTTTTTTCTCTTTCTGTTTTCCTTTTCCATCTGTCCAGCTTTATATTCAATATAAAACTAACCCTCAAAAAGTGTTGTAATTTAAATAATAACCAATATGTTTATGAATTGGTTTTCTGGTGATGAAATATAGGTCTCTTGTATTAAACGATACATAGGCTAAAGACAGAGAGACACAATTTCACAGCTATGCAAAGCATCTTGAGTATGAAATTCAGTTTTTGGCACCAGCTCACCAAAGCGATGATGGGGAATAGAACTGTAGAATGTGCAAAGAAGGACAGCTGAATAAAAAAGGGGCACCTCAGCTATGAGGGGAAAGTAACTGAACTGAATTCATGCACCATTAAAGTGACACTAAACTCAGCAGTTAAATCTTAAAAATACATTCAAGTACCTTAACTATTAACAACAATGTATCTTATTTGTGTATCACTCGGCTGTAGATCCTCAAATCATCTCTGAATTGGTGCTGACACTGTCCTTCCTTCTGGAGGGGGGCTACTTTTGTCCCCCATGGTCCCTGTGTGTGTTGTAAAGTAGTCACTACTCCAAGCTCGCTCCTGTGATGACTACAATCTCAGTACAAATTAGTAAACTAAACATGGGATTGTAGGCCATCATAGGAGTAAGCTTGGAGCGGTGACTACTTTACAACACACACACAGGGACCATGGAGAACAAACGTAGCCCCCCTCCAGAAGGAAGAACAGTGTTGGCACCAATTCAGAGATGATTGGAGGATCTTCAGCCGAGTGATACACAAATAAGATACATTTTTGTTAATAGTTATGCGGCTTGAATGCATCTTTAGGATTTAACTCCTGAGCTCAGTGTCACTTTAAGAACAGGTGATTATGGAAGGATATGATCGCCTTGCCTAAATATATAAAGGGTCCATAGAGTAAATTCATTAAAAGGTTGTTTACTTTAGGGTCACCACAAAAGTTGGAACAGATCTTGGATAATATGGCAGATGCTGCTTGATCCAGCTAACCTTCCTGGTAACTGTATTCCATAAATCTGGTAAACGATTTACCAGTAAAAGTGCAATGAATATTCAGAGAATGCACAATAATGTCTGCTTTGTAGAGATGCCTCTAGGTCTCAAGTTTCTTTCCAAAAATGGTATCTGCTTTTGAAAGATGTAAGAACAAAAAAGATTAATGAATTTATAGGTGGAAATGTTTATTTTCTTACGAAACATTGTGAAAGAAGGTTGCATAGCACTATCTGCTAATCTGCTGCTGTTTTACAAAAGTGATTAGTATTAACTCCTAATTTCTGTTGAGCTAAACTCAGTCAGGGTTTGTGCATGTGGCTGTTGTTAACATGCAGGTGTAAACATTTTTGTGGGGCCAGGAACACGTGCAGTGGTGTATACTGTTCACATATATTGTTGCTTTTGCTGTTTAAGTCTCACCGATTCTGTTATGTTTGCTCCTCTATAGAAGTCAATAAAAATGCAGTGACAGCGCAGTGAAATGGCGAACGTTTAAAATCCCACCACTGCCATCAGTGACGACTGCACTGTCGGACTCACCCTGCGCTGAGAATTTTCCAGCTCACGGGACAACAATCTAAGCCACCGTTTACATACCAAATGGTAGCTGCCACCATGTATTTTAACAGAAAGGTGCACTGTTCACATTATCTGCTATATCAATTCAGACCTATAAGAAAGGTCTGTGGCTCTCACTGCCACGCCAGACAGGAATATAACAGAGTTTAAAATATGGAGGCTGTCTTCCCAGAGGCCAAGATTCTTTTATTTCCGATTAGTGCATAAAGGATGTAGTTGAGCATACTCAATCAAAATAACCAAGGGGTGTGATAAAGGTGTGTTGAAGTGTTTTATGATACCTTAGCAGACACTCCATTGTTGCCAAGTATTCAATTCATTTTTCCAGATGACACATTTTACAATCTAACAACCAACATACTACATATTGAAGGGAATGAAATTACGATTTGATAAAGACCAAGCAAGACATGAGCTTGATGTTGCTAGAAGATTTAGTGTGATCAATCCACCATCTGTACATTATAGCAAAGGCATGTTTGGTATTGAACTGATTGTTATACTCTTACGCATTTTCTGTTATTAATGTAGCATCCTCATAGCATTAATTGGGGAAATCTGACAGATGTGTATTCTGCCAGACTATTTATAAACAGGGCTTTGCAGATGCTGGAATATTTTATTGGGGTCTATGATGGCCTGCTTTGTGTCTCGAGCTGAACTGTGTTCTAGTGTGGGGGGTTTTAATCTGGCCTGTGGTTTTTAATAGGGTTGCACAGATACCAAGTACAGTACTCAGTACAAGTACGAGTACATGTACCGATACTTTTGAGCTCCAAGACTAGACTAGAGAAAAATTCTAAATTTAGGAGGCCGCTGTCATTTTTAAGGAGCACACGGAGCTCCTGGGATTTGTACATCTCTGTTTTAATGTATGATTTTGATTTTATAAATATAAATAATGGGATGCACAGATACCAGTTTTGTGAGTACGAGTACTGGTACTTGCCGAGTACTTCCAAGTACGAGTACTGATACATTTTTGTTTATTGTCATGTGACAGTTTTTCTAAAACAATACAGACGAATGATTTCAGGACAATGGTGGAGCGCCAGAGCCAGGTCCCAGCTGCAACCGCTGCAACCCTGGGAGTTCTCATGAAAATGCCAAGTATCTGCACTGGTACTCGAAAAGTATCTGTGCATCCCTAGTTTTTAAGAGTTGTTATTCCTCTCTGAAGCATAGACATCAGATTTATATCTAAATGTTTTGTCACAAACTTTTGAATTATGAAGGCCCAGGATGGGCATTGTTGGTGTCAGCGGGTAGAAGGGAGAGCGACCAGTGAACATACATTCGATGATCTCCTTCCTGCTGGATGATGCTGATTGCCTCACATCTGGCTTCTGAGCTGTCATTCCTTGGCTATAGAAATGAAATGTTTAAATGTTATTGATGAGGCGGCTCCCACATGAACAAGGACCTCCAAGGCAGATACAGGGAGTCTTGAATAGATTCAAATGAAAACATATAAGGGTTCTACAATATTTAATAGAGTCCAGTGTTATTTAAAAGGATCAATATGATGAAACATCTAATGCTTTTTGGGGGTCTACAAAATCCCCCCCAATATACGCTTTGTATATTGTTCCGTAGTTCCTTTCAGGAGTTTGGATTGATTGGTTAACATGTACTTTAAGCCCTCGTTCACACCTGAACGTTTTGTAGTGCGTTCTACGCTCGACGAAAGCTCTACAAAACGCTCAAAAATATAAATCCCATTGTATTCAATGGTCTCGTTCCCACCTTGGCGTATTTTCGCTCGTCCCTAACGCGCTACAAAACGGCCCACGCCTGAAAAGGTACAGGTACTACCCACTTTGGGCCGTTTTGTTGCGTGTTTCCATTGGGATACATTCCAAGTAGCCAAGTAGCCTTCGGAAACGCGCGACGGTCACGCGACTTTTTTTACCGTGAATCGCAGTAAAAAACCAGCGCGACAGACGCGCATATTCAATACGCCTAGGTGTGAACGAGACCTAATAGCTTTAGTGAGATGACAGGTTCACTTAAACATCTTAATTAAAAATGACCAAAAGGCTGCAACAACACAGCCGATTGACAGAATACATCCAGCAAAGAATAAACATACAAGTTTGTGAATGCAAGCCACTCTTACACATATTTAATCTGTTAGATTTAATACAAACACATTTGCTTTTGGCAGACAATTTCCATGTGTGTTGTGGCATCTTCCAGTCATCCACTGTCATTAAAATATCTATTTTTTGCCAGCTAACTCTGGCTTTATGACTTCTCAAAGACCTACGTGGACATGAAACCATAGGACAGTGTTTCCAGTAAACAAAAAAAACAAAAAAACATGTTTCATTTCAGTCCAAATAACTAATTGGACCCAAATGTGAAACTGATACAAATTTTAATGGGCCTTTCGGATTCCAGAGCCCGAAACTTGACAAGGGACCAAAACTGTCGAGTAGGATTAAATGCTGATCTATCCAGTACATGAAGATTTAGTGTAGGTATGTAGAAGAAACAGCAAAATGTATTTTTTTTAAATATACACCATTTTTAATTTTAAAAAATCCGTTAAAGGGTTAATTCACGCTACCCCATACTGCGCTGCAACATGTGTGTTTTTGTGCATTGAGGTGCACTTCGTTATCTAGCCAAGTTAAATGAATAGGCAGCAATGTGCCTTAATACAAAAAAATGTTGTTGTTTTTTGCAGCACCTCAAACACAAAGCACAAACATTGTAAAGCAGGTGTGTAGTTGAAGTGCATCGTGGTGCCATTCAAAATGAATGGTATTGCAATGCATCAACATGTAAATTACATCTGAAATTGTATCAAACGTATGTTAGAGACTATATGACGTTTCAGTGATTGGGTTTACATCTACCTTGATGGCCAAAGGTTTGTGGATACCTGACCAACTCATATGAGCTGGTTGAACAACCCGCTCCAAAACCATAGATTTTAATATAAAGTTACCACCTCCCCCACACCCGTCAATGAGACTCCTCTGAGAAGGCTTTCCATGTTGGATGAGAAGAACTGGCTTTAAATCACCACTCCAATTTACCCCAAAGGTGCTCAGCAGGGTTAAAATCAGGGCTCTGTGAAGGAAGGCCACTCCAGTAGTCTACACTGTCTTTGTATGCTATACACTTTGTATGCTATACACTATACACTTTTACACCTACACTAAAAAAAACACCTGGACACAATAATTTGGAGGTGTGCCCACATACATTTGGCCAAATAAGTAGGGTTGATGGTCAGGTACGGTATTCACAAATATTTGGCAGTATATAGTGGTCTTCTGTCTGTTCCTACACCTTTAAAATAATCTAGTTATTGGCAATGCTGGGTACTGACTATGATTGGGTTTATGCATATTTTAAGTGCAAGTAATAGCTACTACATGCTACTTGTGTAGCTCATAGAATGGGAAGTCATTGATATCATCTGTATAGTGACTAACCAATTTATCGCTACTTAATTAGCAACTGGCCTTCAAAAGATCACCCATGTAGCCTAGGCCCGGATTAAGAGCATCAAGAGTTTGGTGCTGTTAGGCGCTCAGAGGAGAAGCAACAGAGGTGGCTCTATAATTAGGCGGCTGCTTGCTTCTAGCTGGGGAGGCCACAGTGAGTGACTGCCTAATATGTCTGATTAGAAAGCTGCTGGTGCCTCTGCCTGATTGTGTTCAGCCTGATTGGCCCAGATTGCCATCGGGCATACCAAGGTGACCAGGGCTGACTGGGCCTGTTTTCAGTGGTGGGCCTGGAGCTGGCGCTCCAGTACCCCCTATGTTAATCCGGCCCTGATGTAGCCCTAGTCTAAAAGTACCTGAATATATGACCCTATTGCTTGTAGAGATCTAATATGTAAATTGCAACTTACGTTTCTGAAGTCATGCTTTTCCCCGACCCCTCCTGTCTCCTGCGTCTAGTTTATGGTGCATCACTACAATGAACAGCCACATAGAAAAGCTGGAGGTGGGGGTGCCAAGTGTGATATGAGAAACAAAGCTTTGTAGGTTGCCTAAGAAATCAATCTTGGGATCCTCAGTTCCCACCATAACCAGATTAATGTTCATCTATAGAAAGCTAATAGCCCAAAGATTGTCCTCCCCCAGCCCCCTCATGGTGGAATACAGTTAGCTCTTGCTTGGAGAGGGAAACAGTAGTCTACCAACATAGGGGGTGTCCCAATAAATTTAACATAGTATGGGACTGTTGGCTATTTTCGCCCTCATTGGCTTCAGCCCACTGTATCCTTGACCACTCAGTGCTCTCATTATGATCTGGAGTGTTTTGCAACCCCAAGGACATGCCTATACAATATTCTCCATGCCTGGCCCTGCCTGATTCATGGGAAATATACGACTCCTTTCTGTTAATGCACTTTCTATCAACATGCTGCAATATGATTTATGTAACTGTGTACTGTTAATTTTATATTTCATGTACCTTCACCACCTGCTGCACTCTTGCTCTGCTTCTCCTCCAAATGGAACTACGTGATGGACTTGAGTTTGATACACTTTAGTGGTTATAAAATGATAAGTTGATGTATATAGTAAATTATATAGGGGTCTATTCACTAAAGGGTGAAGAGTTTGGAGAAGGCAGGAGAAGCGAACAATCTAGGCCAAAATAGCTGAACTGGAAAGTGAGCGGAATTGGAGAATTTTTCCAAATCAGCTATTTTGGCCTAGATTGTTCACTTCTCCTGCCTTCTCCAAACTCTTCACCCTTTAGTGAATAGACCCCATAGTATAATAAGTTGATAAGTTAATTTACTTCTCTGTCTCTACTTTCTTCTTCTGTACTTTACACTGTTATACTGGACAAATATATGTAATGAATATCAATGTGTTCATTGCCTAGTGTGACTTGATGTAATGTACATTTATCTCTGTTTGCTGTTAACTCCTAAAAAAGTTGGAATTTGAGTGCTAAAAAAACAAAACCTTTTGAAAAAAAAAAGAAACAAAACTTGTTATTAGCAGATGAGATCTCCTTGCACTCCATGCAGTGGTCCTGATTGGAATGAGGTAAAGTCCAATAGTAGAAGACAGGAATCACCAGCACTCAAAGTTGAGTGCTGGTGATTCCTGTCTTCTACTGTTTGCTGTGCACAGCGCCATCCGTGATCATCACTACGAGCACCACCATTGTGATTTGGGCCCGGGACGCTGGAAGGAGTGTAGGGGGACCTACTGTTTTTCAGTAAAGTCTAATAGTTCTTATATTTAAGATGCCTTACAAAAAAGTGTTTGGTATTTCAAAGGTTCTTATGAATGAAGATGTACTGACAAGAACATGCCTTGTTGTCCATAGCACCCAACCTTCACTGTTGATGTGTAGAGATAAGGATGAAGGAAGGATTCTAATTGGTTATTATGGGCGACAAGAATTGTTTTTGCAAAGTGTAATTTAAAATTTGAGTAAGTGAGATCAAAATCAGGAAGATATTGTATGACATCAGAGTTAAGTTGCCACGGAAACCAAGGTTTTATGATTCAAGGTTTATTTAAACATGATCAGCTGATCTACTGTACTTGTCAATAGGGTGTTTAAGGGGTTGATTTACTAAAGGCTGTACACTTTGCAAGGAAATTTTCCCTTAGCTTTGAGAATGTGGTGAAAATTCACTTTGCAAATGATACCCAATCGCATGCAAGGGAAATATAAAAAAAACAGTATTTTTGCTTGCACATGATTGGATGATCCAGTCTAATTGTCTTCATTATTTTTTTATTTTGTTTTATAAAACTAACCTTACTTCTTTCTTGTATACAAATGAGTGTGAATGAAATCAGTGAAAACAAGTCCAAAGCGCTAAATTCGACAGATGAATAGTACAAAACGAGGTTGACTAGGAGGGCTGCCCCACTTCAGCTTGGGAAGCTGCAACACTGCGAAAAAAGGAAAGAGAAGGGCGCCCACCAAAAGTGAATCAATAAAAGCATAAAGATGAGCCTATGCGACTATAGAGTGGCTGCACAAGAGGATTGACACCAGGCAGGTCTTAAAGAAGTAGGTTTATCATACCGAGTTTAGAGGACAGCTGTCTTGGCATTGAACCTATTGTTCTTTAAACCAAGGTCAGAAAATGTGTTTATGTGCTTCTATCATTAAACTCTTAAGGTTAAATGTTCAATATGTTGCGTATTTATGTCTTATATGAATAGATATGTTCTGAATGTATATTCTTAAATGCATACTAAAAGTTATGCAACATTATGTGGCTAACAATTTAGTGTTTATGAAGCTTGTGTTCTCTGTGAAGGACATTCTGTGTAGAATAATAAAGGAATTATTTTATCTCATTTATGAAAATGCATCTTAATATGCAAGGATAGTTCAGATATTTCAGATAGTTCTATCTCTATAGAGTGAGATAATCTACAGGCTCCTACGATTCTTATTGTTGCCAGCCACATCAAAGGCACAAGCGGTGGAGGAACACCCGTAAGGTGAGTAGAACTGCTGGAAGGAGGGGTGTCCTTTATACAAAGGCATTGTCACTTTGAGTACCCATTGGAAGACCTCTTGCTCTGGTCACAATTGTAAAAGTTTGGATTTCCCATCACGTTCTGTCTTGCTGACAATAGTCACCAAGACAAATAGATAACCTGACAGGGGTTCTAACCTTTCTAACTGTGTTTGCTTTGTAATATTGTGAATATGCATCAATAAAAGACATTGCTTCACTGTTGAAGTGCCGGTGATTCTTCTACATATACATTATGTAGAAGAGGGCAAAAAAAAACCAAAACATATCTTCAATACAACTCTCCAATACATGAGCTTTTCCCCATATTTTGTCTCTTCAAAATCACTGCAAGTACAGAAGTATATCTGTTGATCCTGCCACACAACCAGTGAGCTTCTAGCTTTGTTTGAACTCTGACTGTTCTACACCAAGAACCCAAGAAGAGTTATCAGCCCTACCCAATGTCTTCCTACTGGGCTACAAAGCACCACCATGTTATAGAACTAAGGAGAGGAAAGGTTCTGTTGTGCTAACACACTTCCTGTCCTAGAGCGAAAACACTGTTCCTCCACAGATACAGTATAGGGAGTGAGAGTTGTCACTCATGGACTGGCCTCAGACAACCATTGGATGAAACAAGGTGTGGGCAGCTCTTGGCAACTGCATGCAGGCATACATTTATTGTAAATGGCCCCCTACCCTTAAAATGTGGTTGCTATTTTAACAAAAACTGACCAGCTCTCCTGGTTGCAATGTAGTCCGCTCTTTTCTGCTTTGCTCTCCTCCTAGTTGGCCAATAAGGACACCTAGTAGCAGTTAGTGGGCAATAGGTAGACAAGGACAACCAAAAGAGATGTACTACACATCAACCATTAAATGTCGTTTCTCTATTTCCTTAATATGTCGTCCCGGATTTTAAGCCTATCGTGGCACTTTGCAGGGTAAATGAAACCCGCTTGCAGGCAGCAATGGCAGTTTTAGCTACAGGTCCCCTTTAAATAGTTTATAAAATCTTACAAAGTATCTTTTCCTTTGTCACAGTACCGAGTACAATAAATTCCATTTTTTTTCACACTTGCTAAGCACAGCAAAAAAGTCACATTTGAGGAATATATTTCCTGACAGACAATTAAGTCAGGGATTAGAAGAATAGAAAATCTTTAAATTAGTACGCAGTTTGCTCATTGCCTCTTTTACATAAATTAACAAAAAAAAGGGGGGGCATTAATGATTTAGTGGCTATGGCCCATTAGCCGTTCATAAAGCAGGGTGCCCCCTGTTTATTTATCACTAGGAATTGGCCCTCCACTTATATCGCCCTCAGCAAATTACAGTTTCAGTGTTTTCAATTGCCTCGGGAGATCCAGAAAATTATTAATTGATGTTTTCCCCTGCTAGATATCATTACTCTTGACTTAAACAAAAAAAAAAAGTGAAAGAACTCGATAAGGCAGCCACTCACCAACGGAGGACGCCATCTCCCTAAGTGCCAAGAGACACGTCTCTGCTCAAACAGCAAGAATTGAGCGACTTCCTTAATATTTAACGGTATCAATTTTAAATAAGAAATTTTTTACATCAATTTTTTTATTATTATTCTTCTCTGGGGAGATTTATATCTTCTTGTCAAAATATATAAATGCACAGCAGACATGGAGGCCCTTCTGCGTTAATTATTAGCATTTTGACACTGTAGGAAAGAAGAAAAAAAATTACCATGTCTCCAGTCATATTTGAGAGGTAAATTAGCCTATTTATAAAGTGGTTTAGACTTGTTTCACTGGATGGAATGAGTTTAAACCACTGCCAGCAATCTGGGTAGCTCTGTTGTGTATGTGTACCCTGGCAATCAACTGCTAATCAGCAGTAGGACCAATATGTAGAGTAGCAAAGGACTGAATAGGTAATGCATCTTTAAAGGAACCCTGTACTCAGATGAATAGCAAGGTGGCTATTGCTGATGAACAGGCGTGCAGATATTTAAAAAAGTAAAGAGAGAAGTCAGGTGATTTTACAGTCCTATATCTGAGCTCCTTATTTTGTGGCCCTGTTGTTTGAAAGTCACTCCTAAGTTGGTCCCCCCCCCATATTTACAGGGGAAGGGTCTCATTCTACCAACCTTGGAGTCCTTTTATCTACCACTGGCCGGGCCCCATTTGCTAGGGCACCTGGACTTCATCCCCAAGTACCAAGTGGATGTCTGTGGCTGTACAGCCATGCCTGGGGCCACACAGTCTTTACCTCAAAATAGTCCCGGGAGGGTCCTCCACCTGCTGTGCATGTACTTTGTGGTACCCGTTTTTTTGTATGGATGGTTTCTTGTAAGTGCAGAGCCAGACCCATTCTACTCTATGGTAAAGGCAGGGGGGTGTAAGGCAGGGATGCTTAGTACGAATTCCAGGAACAGAGATGCAGGTAAGAATTGACCTTTTATGAGGGGGAGATGGGTTCATAAATAAAGTAAACCTGTGCCTCCACACACCTTTATATGTGCTCTGCAGCAGTCCCTGCTCCCTAAATTTAAGCAAGTTGTAGTTTACAAATTTTGACACTTCCTGAGAGGGTCAAGACTTTCCCATGCATTCTTATTGGCCTTTCGCTTTGACTGGTGACCCAAGTGGCCAATAGGAGACTTTAGAAGACAAGAGAGGGCAGATAAGTTCTTGGCAGGAAGGATCAAAACTTGCATGTTACAGTTTCTGGAGACTCAGGGCACCCAGGTGGGGTAATGTTCATCAAAAGGTACATGTGCGGTGTAGTGTCACAACCTTTGCCTTTATGATGTTGAAAGGTTTATTTTAAACGACATTGTTTATGAAAAAAATTGGGAATCCCACTGATGTTGCTCCTCGTAGTGTCAATGCTTTAATACTTTAGTATTTTCTGTATGTGGAGCTATTCAATTCCTATGCTCCTTGGCTCCATCTAGTGCCAGTAATTCTGTGGAAAAGACATTCACCCAGCTGTACTCTGTGTGGAAGATTTATACATCGCCCCCTTTATGTTCAGTTTTGCTATATTCTTATTTCTCTTCCCTCTGCATCCATTCTTTAATTCAAATGTTGATCCTGCTTATTCTTTGCTGTTCACCTCATTTCCATCGGAGGGCTGACAATGTTTGCAGGTGGCTGCTGAAATTAGTGCATCAACAATGTCTAGTGCAGACCCGCACCTAAAGCAAATCCAAGCCTCACTTCCTCCTGTGAACTCAAGGAGTCACCGCTGTCAGGGCAGGGGGAGGTACAGGAGGCTTTGCGGTCATGTGACCCCAACAAAAAAAGGGGGGGATAAAGGTATTTCGATTTAAAAAGAAATTGCATGGGCTAACAGTGCAATCTCAAAGGCCTATATGTGGCAAAAGCCTTGACTTTTACTGTAAAGTATTAAAGCTGAAGGTCAATATGGAAGCCAGAAAACTAGTATTTTCAGGTAGGAACGGTTCTGGGGGCCCAGCTACAACCTTTATGGCCCTGCCATAAACCAGGGGGATAGTGTAAATGGTCAAAACTGTGTACATGCCTATTACTTCATAAGGGAAGATGAACTTGTACGCAGTTGGTGTCTGATGGACCTGGCTGTGCGAGTGCAAACACTGTCATTGGTTTCTCTGTGCCTACTGCCATCCTTATCAATGGCAATTGATGGGAAAGGGAAGCGCAAGGCTGCCATCTTGCCTACGGTTCCATTCTCCTTTACCCCATCTCTGACTCTTTTCTAAATGTCAGATCCCCTTTATCTTGCACAGTATAGCAGCTGTATATAAGCACCCAAATACAGATAACAATTTCTTTCTTACAGCAGTTGCAATTTTGCACCAAAAAGCAAAAGTAGCAAGTGTGACGCTAGTGCCTCAGGCATGCAACCGAGAAAGTCGTTAAGTGGTTTTTGTACCTCATTACCATTTTCACACGTTGTATAGAATAACATTATGTTTTAACTCAGGGCCAGTCACAGCCATCTGTAGGATTAGCTTTGCTAAGATGCACCCGTGACACAGAAATCTTTATTGCAATAAGTCAAAAATAGTCATTGTGACAGCTTAAAGTGTATTTAAAGCCCAACTCTTTTTTTTTTTGTTAAAGTTTTGGATGGAATGAGGAAAAGTGACAACCCCTGTGAGGTTTATATTGCTGTCTGTGCCACCTCTGGGGAGATCTTCCTTCTATAGAAGGACGGGAAATCGTCCAATGGGAAATCCTTTTTGACTTCTTGCAATCGCCTGTACAGCATAGCTTAAAGTGAGAGAAGGAGAAACAGCACAAAGAGCCAATTAGTTGTGCTGCACTACTCATGTGCTAACAAGGAACATGCTCATAGAGGAAGAGAGTTAAAAGTGTTTTATAGGCCTGATGCTTCTTCTTTCACTGTCTAGTCACAGGCAGGTGGAGGGCCAAGACCTGTAAGTGTTACCTAAATGCAAGAGGGAAAAATCAGGTCCCCTACCCTGCCTTCTATTTTGTATGTTTAACACTAATTGGGTTAATGCTGTGAGGCTTTTAGCGCTACACTGCTGATTGACTTACCCCTACTCTGCCAAACTGGGCTGTGTTGTGTAGCAGATCTATTTAAATCTCAGGACTGGAAGCATGAATAGACACATTTTTGGGCAGGTAAAACAGCTCTAAGAGCTCAGCTTTAAAAACATTCATCCCAGTACACAATACTACAGCTTTTTGTTTCGGATAAAAACATAATTACATAGTTAGGTTGAAAAAAAATACATATGTCCATGGGGTTCAACCAACATAAAATAATAAAGTAATGAAAAAGAGCTCATGGGCGCTAGGCCTAAATGTCTGGAGGTGGGGCGTCCTCCTGACAGGCCTGCACCCAATTTGATATCTTCTGCCCCCATGTGCTCCAAGATGGAGACTCTCATAGTTTAGAGTTAGGACCGCACTATAAGAGGTGCCTTGGCGCGGCAGTGCGGCTTACACATCCTTTGCAGAAGACGTGTATCCAAACCTCTGTCATTGTCCTTAGTGGTGAGACAAGTTGTTTTACATGCTGGTTTGTGAGTGTGCCATGATGTCTTTCTACAGGCCTAAATGTCTGACACTGGACAAGTCTTGGAATCACAGGATGGATATTGGTTAGGGAACAAAATGGCCACCCAATTTCTTAAGGCTTACTATTTAAGCATGAGTTGTGATGTCCATCTTGTTGCTGCTCACCATCTGCGCTTTTCAGAAATTGCTGAGCTCATGTTTTTAGCAAGTTGCTGATAAGATGCTATCTTTTCTCAGTAGTGGCTACACCAGCCTTCTTCACAGGTCTCTTCTGAGAACACAAGCATTTCCTGTTTCCCCAGGTTGTGCAATAGTTGAGGCTCTTGCAGCAGTTTGTCCTACTTCTCTTTAACAGCCAGGCCGATCGTACGGGGTGATAGGGAAACTTGGTTCACAGGGGAGCTAAAAAATGTGAATATCCTGTCTTCACTCCCCTCAGCAGAAAGTTAATCTCTTCAAAGGACACTTCATCCTCCTTAGACTTACTCACTGTGGTCTTTGTGGTTAAGGCAAGAAGCAGTTAGACCCAAACATTTTCCTCCAGTAACAGTTGCAAGAAATTGCACGAGCCATAGATAACAGTGCAAGATTATATAATAAAACTACGCGTGTCAAGTCAGGTACTTTACAAATATATATTATAATAAACACAATAGGGAAAGGGGAGGCCACTTAAAATATGTGCAAAGTCACTTTAAAGTATAACTAACTGTTCACAAAGGAATATTTAGTTTTGTAGAACGCTGTAAGTAAAATGGATTGCATCATTAGTTTGTTACACAAATACATTGTTTGCCTTACTTTTTTCTACCTGAGCTATGCTCATGTCTTGTAGACCAGCTCTCTCAACCTTCTTAAAACAGAGAAACCCCTAAGATAATTTTCATGTCTCATGGAACCCATGAGCAGATATTTTTTAGCATCCCTCTGCTTAAAAAAATAAATAATAATAATAGTAATAATGGTGAAATGAAACAAATAATACTAAGGGCCAGAAAAGAAACACAGACAGTAAAAATTGGGAGAAGTACCCTTTACATTGGTTGTCAGTGAAGTAGGCTCTTAGATTGTTAGCCAGTGGGAGAAGGATCCCTTTACATAGGTGGTTAGTGGCAAAGTGGCTTCTTATATTAGTGGTCAGTAGTGGTCCCTTACATTGGTGGCCAGTGGGATAAGGACCCATTTACATTGATGATCAGTGTAGTGGTACCTTACATTAGTGGCAAGTGAGAGAAAAATCACCCTCCCCATTACATTGGTTGTCAGTGAAGTGGTCCTTTCATTGGTGGTCAGTTGGAGAAGAACCGTCATACATTGATGGTCAGTGTATTGGTTCCTTACATTGGTGGCCAGTGTGATAAGGACCCCTTACATTGATGATCAGTGTAGTGGTCCCTTACATTAGTGGCAAGTGAGAGAATAATCACATCTCATTACATTGGTTGTCAGAGCAGTGGTCCTTTCATTGGTGGCCAGTTAGAGAAGAACCCCCATACATTGGTCGTCAGTGTATTGGTTCCTTATATTGGTGGTCAGTGTGTTGGCTCTTTACATTGGTGGCCATTGGGAGAAGAACCCTCATACATTGGTGGTCAGTGTATTGGTTGCTTAGATTGGTGGCCAGTGGGAGAAGAAACCCCTTTACATTGATGGTTAGCAGGAAAGTTGCTTTCCTTACGGACAGCTTAAAAAATTGTTGATGTTAGTGATTTCTGAGAGACAGAACTTGATAAATGCTCAAGGAACCCTAATTAAAAAGTGGTTCCTTGACCTTGATACCCATATCTTCAAAATAACAACAAAGGCACCTTTAGAAATGTTTAGTAATGACAATCTACAAACACGTACTTCTATATAATTGCCGGCTTTTATTTTACCTTATTTTTCTTTTCCTCCCCAGTCTTCTCACAGTGGCCGATTTAACTAAGGGCAGGTTACTAGATCTCTCTTTACTTCCTGGAACTCCGCCACATGTGACTAGGGCATGTGACCATGCACATCATCTCAGGGGAGGAAAATGCCTTTCCCTGAGATCTCGTGAGATTACAGATGAGATTTCCCAGCAATGCTCTGCTGAATGTAACCTTCCCAGGATGCAATGCTTGGGCACAGATAACATCATTGTGCCAAAGAGGACCAGGAAATAAAAAAAAAGAAATTATAAGTTAAATAAAAATATGTATGTTTATCTAATGAATGTGAGATGATTTCAAATCAGCAAGCAGAGCTGTATGCTGATGTGATTTTTAGTCAAAGGAGGTAAAAGTCCACTTTAAGAAAGGCTACTGTAGTCTCTTTAAATAAACTTTAAATTAATTTGAGCATGCTTCAGCAACAGCGGGGCATCACATTTTTATGGCCACTTGTAGTCCAAACCGGGAGCATGCATAAAAGAGCATCAATGTTGTAGTAGATTTGAGTAAGGCTCCATGGACCCCATTTACACGTGTGCAGTCCAGTGCAGTGTGTTAATGTGTGTTGTGTCAAGGCAGGCCATTCAAATTCACCACAATGGGGCCAAAAAACACACCTATGCTATTGTTCCCAACACAGGGCACCATAACACATAGTAGTGCATTATTGTGTGTTGCGTTGTTCTGTAAAGCATGTGCATCAGAGTTGAGTCCCTTTACTGCTTTGAGTGCCATTCAAAGTGAAAAGGACCCATCAGGGATGGTTCCTGGCAAATGTCTATGTGACTCTTGGTGGAGCAGCACAGTGCAGCTCACAGGAATGGGTGCCATGGTAAATGGTAGACTGAGTGGACTGCCACTCAGGGTGGTGGGGAGAAGTATTTGAAGGACAATTGTACCAGAGGTACAGTTTTCCTATAATGAAGTTGGAGTTGGGGAATTAGATAACAAAGACAAAGAAGGTTGTAAAGAAAAAGTGGAGCAGAAGAATTTGGGTCCAACAGAGCCATCAGTAAGTCTTGTAGAAGAGCCCCATGTTTTTTAATATGACCTGGATTCATATCAAATCTGGAAATCTGCGGGGGTAGCCAATGGAACAAGACAGTTTCTGAAAAGTAAACAACTGCCACATGTGTGTGCAAACCGGTTAATAAACCAAATCAACCAAGTGACAGCCTATGTTTCAGGCGCAGAGGAAAAAGTAAATGCCATAGCAAAATGTGACTTTTACAGAGGGAAAAAAAACAGACCCCACCAGGGAGCCGTTTTACAATTAAGAGTGTCATCAAATTAACAGGCGTGAGATCTGGAAGTCTAAGTGTAAAAAGGATCCATGCGATTGAGCAGGCAGAACCAAAATGCCAGATGCTGATCAGATAGCCCTGGGTGGTGAATCACTCTCTGGGGCTGATTTACGAAGCCCAACACGCACACGCGCAGGCTGCGTGCACGTTTTAACCCGCAGAAATGCATTTACCAAGCGAACACGTACATCATGGCGCGGTTTCACGCAGGCATGGCGCGTTTTTATGTATTTACTTGCGCGCGTGTCGTGTAATATGACAGTTTGACAAATTCCCTTACTGTTACTGTTTGCAGGTAAGAAAAGCAGTTCTACTCTGAGGTACAGCAGGAGAGCGAGATATAGGCGAACCTTATCACTCCGACCAGGCCTGGAGCACCTAATTTATAAAAAGTAGAGGTAGTAAGGTATTTTATATAGATTTTACATGTATCATATTTATATATGTAGCCCCCATCACCTTTTGTGAGGTGGCTACTAGACATGTGCACTGGCAAAAAAAATTGTTTAGTTTAGTTTTGATTCAGATTTTGTGTTATTTCGTTTTCCGGGATTCGGGTGTGAAAGTCAAATAGGATTCGGAATTCGGATTAGGACGAAATTCGTTAGCGGTGGTTCGTTCGAACGTTCGTATCGTTTTCGGTTCGTTCATTCGTTCGTTCGTAAAGTGACATTTGAGGGGGAGAAAAATGTTTTCTCCTTCTCTAATGGCACTTTGCTGCAACGAACGCACGAACGAAAGAATAAGAAACGAAAACTAAACGAACGTTCAAATGAACTACCGCTAACAAATTTCAGAAAAGGAAATTCGGATTCGTTTGCATTCGTTATATCTGTAGTTTGAATTCGGATACATCCGAATGTCCGAATTTACGAAAATTCGTTCGAATTTCGATTCGGAACTAAACGAATCGCACATGTCTAGTGGCTACTAAAAATTTAATGATTGCTAGAGTTGTAGTCAGTCTGGCTGAATTATAGTTGACATTCATCTGGTTAATTTCAGGTGTTCTGACATTGTTTGTACCTACCTGGGTGGAGTGTGACTCTGCTGTAGTGTGGAACATCCAATGAGGGATACTGTAAGTGTGTGTGCAGTTCACTAGCAAATCACTGGGGTTCTCTCAACCAGTGTTGCATGCCGGGTAAGTGCTTATATACTAGATGGAATTGCCATGTGCTGAGTTCGGGAACAGTCATAGATTCAGTGAATGTCCCCTCTTCTCCGACATCCATCTCCAAGATGGCTGCCGGCAGGTATGACCAAGATGATCGCACATGCACGATGACATCATGGCGGGGTGCACCCGGTATCCGCTCCCGGCCACAGGACGCCTGGCCTCGGGACGCCCCTCCATGAATTATTGCAGGTTGGGGTGCTGTCCAGCCTGCCCTCCAGGCTAGCACTCCTCCACACAGACCAACTCTGAGACCCCTCCTTAGTAGGCCTCCAACCCACCAAAGGAGAACTATGAGGTGAGTGATTTCCACTCATCCTCATAGTTAGAGCCGACCTGTGACAAAGAAGTTGTCACAGGTCGGCTCTATCGATCGGGAAGTGAGCAGAAACATGCACCGATCTGCTCACTTCCCGATCGTGTCCCTGCAGTGAGCAGTGACTGTCAGTCAAAACTCCCTGCAGGGATCCCGTCTTCCATCTCCGATCCTCCAGCGCTGAGTGGAGGAATGAATGAGTAGGGGGCGGGCACAGCTAGCACTGCCTCTAGATAGGCAGAGCCAGCTGTCACTCACGCAGCTAGTTGGGTCTCGACAGTATTGTCGGGATCTGTTCCGGCTGCGGCGTTCTAAGTATATAGCGGGCAATAGTCCGCTATATACTGCGCTTTGGGTCATGGGAGGAGGTTAGTATATGTCCTCCCATGACCCTAAAGAGAACTATGGGGAAAAACACTTACCCCATAGTTCTCTTTTAAGCCCCTTCATACTATCCCCTTTACTGTAAAATAATAACATTCCATATGTACATGGCATCCATTCCACCCTTGTATGTAGGCCCTACATCCAGCCTCTCAGTTTTTTTTCTTGCTTTCGGCCTAGATTTACAATTCAGAATTAACAACTTTTGTACTAATGCTGTGATTAAGCAAAACTCTAGGAGACACAATTTCCAGTAATGCATAAGAGAAATTGTGCTAAACTTACTTTTTGTGGACTCAAGACATTTCCCCTCAAAAAATGTAAACATACTAAAAATAAACTGCTGTGTCAAACTGTGATATACAATATGACTACGATTAGGTGAACATGCACAGCACTCTACCCACAACCGATAAAATCTTATAGTATTTCAATTTGATTCTAATAAAAATCAGCACATGCAAGTAATCCGAAAACATAAAAGTACACACATTAACCCAAAAGATAATGTCCAATAATGTTGTAAATCGAATCAAGGGTCCAAATATTGCATACAAAGGCTTTTGTTATCCAACAACAATCTGTGATCTCCCTTCCTGTTCACATGGGGAAGGTGTTGGTTTGGGTAACATCGTTTTTATATGACGTTTCTAGAAAGATCACAGATTGTTGGTGGATAACAAAATAATTTGTATGCAATATTTGTACAGTTAATTAGATTAACATTGTTATTGGACATTATATTTTGTATCACTTTTTGCACTTATATATTTAAGACTATTTACATATGAGGACTGTTCTTAGAATCACATTGAAATAGTATTGGGATTTATAGGCTGCGGGTAGAGCGCTGTGCATGAATACCTAACTGTAATTATAACTGTGGCATCACTGCCCTTATTAGGATGGTACCTAAAATAAAATACAACAAGTGATACATTTTTATTTACAAATACAAAGTTATACATTTTTATACAAATAAAAATGAAACGGGTTTCTTTATTTCCTCTTATTTGTAGTGCATACTGGGCTTTCTAGAGCCCACCAATAACTACTCACCTTTCGACAATTCCTATCTAAATGAAAATTCCAATGGCTCTGTATGTGCTAGAGATGATGGAAGGTGTCCCTCCACAAACTCATTGAAGGGAATTTATCAAAATTGAAGCAGACAAAATCTGGAGCAGCTTTGCACAGCTTCTCTCTTTCATTTTCAAATCTTAACCGATCAAACTGAAGAGAGAAGCTGATTGGTTGCCATGCACAGCTGCTCCAGATTTTGTCTGCTCCAGTTTTGAGAAATTTCCCCCATTCAGTCTTAGTGTGTGTGAATAGAGCTGAGCAGCAGGAAATCAGGCTGTACAGATGGCAGGACCATGAAACTGTAGGAAGTCCAAAGAGAGAAGAAGTTGAAAGAGAGTCCTTCACGTAGCTGACTGGACAATGTTTTTGTTTTTTTAAGTACCCCAGATCTGCCCAATCCTGGTAGCATTTTAGCTTGGGGAAAAAGGGGCCACACATAGGTCTAACTTTTGCATTTCTTCCATGTGTGCCTACATTTTTGTGGAGATTAAAATAAAGGCATCCCAAAGTCCAGTGACCAAGTACAGTAACCAGTGACCACCAATCAGCTTTATTCTTCTCCATTGTTTCATCTGATGGGTTCCTGTAGGTTTTTGTTCCTTGTACATATTTTAATTACAATTTTAAATACCTCAATTATCCTTTTTAAAAAAAAATAAAGCCTCCTTGTGTTTCTGAAATTGCCTCAAGGATATGTCATAAGGTCAGCTCAAGCACAAACAGTGCTTAGCGGCCTCCTTTACATACAGCCAGTGGTGGGACTTTTTGTTCCCCAAAAGCCGCGAAGGTTGCCAAAGTTCTGATTTAGAACATTTAGGCTACATTGTACAGACAGGGAGAATAATACGACTGTCAGTCACTAAAATACTTTCAAATCAATTGCTTGACTTTGTTTGTGCTGTAAGTACCCAGGCTTTGGTACGGTACCCCGCTGAGTTCCATTACACCTACAGAAGCCGTAAGTGAGCTTATTTTGTAAAGGAAGAATTCTTTATCATCTCCGTGCAGGGAACAGTACTCACAAGCTGATTACTGCATGCTCAGCACACCACTCAGTGTGCTAAATCACTATTTACTGCCTTCTCTCTGTATTTTCTGTGCCTGAATGCCAAGTCCCATTATACTCTCAGGATAGAGTGTGTGGATTTATTCAAATTTTGAAAAACGTCCCCCTTTTTTTCTGTTTATTTATTTATTTATTTATGTTTGCTGCGGCCAATTCTGCCGTTTCTACATGGAGCTCAGTGCCAGAAGCCTAACTGTATCAATGTTTAATTATGCAACATATTTCAACGCAGCTACTGTATGGTACAAGTGCGATTGTGTTTGATCAAAATAGCGTTCTGTTTTACCGTATGCAGCTACACTGAAAAAATGAACCCAAGACAACAAGGAAGTATTGCTACAAATTAAATGGATTTCTCCAGTTATTAATTAAAGGAATAAATGTATTATTTAAAAAAAAATAGTAAGGATTGAAAAATCTATTCAAAGCCAATTTTTTTTAAAACCTTTGGATACAGTAGAGAAGTGTTAAAACCTATGTCAGGTTTTTATTGCGGTCTGTGTTCTTGCTGGGGAGATTCACCCTCTCTGTTTGTCCCAATGACCCCTGTCCCAGGTAGAGAAAGTAAAAATTGTGACAAGAACAGGAGGTGCGGGAGAAATCTTCCAATGGGGAAACCTGTCTAAGAGGGGATTTCCTCTTGCTTTGGAGAGATTTCCTCTTAGTTCCTGTTGTGTCTAAGGAACAGGAAGTAAAGGGAAAGCTCACGAATAGGGCACAGCAAAAAAAAGTGGGGTCTTAATCTTTCCCTACTATATCCAAGAAAGAAAAAACTTTTGGCTTTACATACACGCAATGGCATTCACCGATGTAATGGAAAATAATTTCTGCTTCCGTTCACTTTTTAATGAGGTCATCCATATATCAACCTTTAAACAAACAGTACTGATGCAACAATATGTAGGCAAAAAAACTGTTAGTTATGACAATACATGGCCAACAAATGGGTAATAGTTGCAATACACATTCAACAAACAGGAAATCAGTACAATAGGTGGGCAACAAAGGGGCAATTGTTACAATATGTCTGCAACAAATGGGCAATTGTTATAATTTGTTGGCAACAAAATGAGCAATTTTTATAATGTCCAGAGGAGTATCCACCTTTGGAAATCTCCCAATGGAGACATAACAGCAATCATCTTATGGACCTTTAAATCCTTTACCCACACTATCCTAAACAGAACAAAAAGGGCAAAGCAGCGTGTTCACTTTATTGTCCCCATTGCTGACTCAAGAATATATAGCAAAAAAACTGGTAATCTTGATAACACATGGCCAACAAATGGGTAATTGGTACAATACATGACCAACAAATGGGTAATTGTTACAATACATTGCCAAAAATTAGGTATTTGTTACAATACATGGCCAACAAATGGGTATTTGTTACAATACATGGCCAACAAATGGGTATTTGTTACAATACATGGCCAACAAATGGGTATTTGTTACAATACATGGCCAACAAATGGGTATTTGTTACAATACATGGCCAACAAATGGGTATTTGTTACAATACATGGCCAACAAATCGGTAATTGTTATAATACATGGACAACAAACAGGCAATCAATACAGACAGTGGGCAACAAATGGGAAATTGTTACAATACGTTGGCAACAAATTGGCAATTGTTACAATTTGTGGGCAACAAATGGGTAATTGTTAAAATATAGGGGAAACAATTAATTCCAACAATAATTGGGCAACAAATGGGCAACCATTGCAATGTCCATAGAAGTCCCCACCTATGGAAATTTCCCAATACAGACAAAACAGTAATAACTTTTTGAAAGCTCAAAACCTTTCCTCATACTATCCTGAACAAAAAAAATAAAAAATAAAGCCAAGGCTGCAGGTTCACTTTAGTACCCACTTCTGCCAAAGCACATACTCACCTATCTTTCACTCCAGACACTAGTTGGAAACAAATATACAAGGTACATCTGGGTATGGGAAAACACCTGACTTACTCCCCCTTCCTCTCATGTGACAGAATTGGTTTCTACTGATTGGCTGTTTAGGCACCCAGTACAGTCACATGGGGGTGGGAGAGAGTCCTCAGGCCTGTGTACGCTCCCAGTTGCAGGGTGAGTATACAAAGTTGTACCCTGCTGGGACAAAGCACAGGTTCACTTTAAAGCAAAATTCATGTAAAAGCCTTTCTACAAAATGAAAAAGAATGAATTTTGGGCTGCCAAGAGAGACATCAGGCACTGTCAGTGGATTCATATAATTTGGCTGTTAGGCCTTCCCTTGTTCCATCAGAGTTGGTTGATAATTCTCACCTCTGCCATCTGTAAGCTCAGAAGCTTCATCCAGATCCTGAGTTAGGGACGGAGCCAGGAAGACACCAAGCCAGCTCCCTCGCTATTTTCAGCACCCATATTTCATCTCTATTAAAAAAAAAAATTATATTATTGTGAGCAATGAAGCAATCGAGCTTATTCAGCACAGAAATGTGGAATACGCGGCAACTTACAGCAACCAATCAGAATGAAAGGCCAAGGTGATCATCTGACCACAGTAAGGTGATATCTAATTGGTTGGTATGACCTCTCTGTTCTGCTTTTTAAAAGGAGCACAAACTTAATAAAAATGTTTGCTTTTCATACATAATATTACACCAAAATAATGGAAAACATGCCGGGAATGGACTCATCATCACTTAGTTATCATTCAGCATAATTAAAGGTGTATTTTCTGTACGTACAATGCATTTGACTTACTTAAAAGAAAGACACACAGAGAATGAGGGGAGGGGCTGCATGACTGGGGGAAGGGGGGGGGGGGGGAATAGTCCCTGGAAAAGGGTTTAAAATAAAATGGGAATTAGCTGATCTTACCTAATTGGAGGTTGGAGTCAGGTGTCCAGGAGGAGCTGCATGGGTTGGGACTGCAAGGGCTGAGGGGCATTCTTTCTGGAAAGTCGACGTAGCAAGAAGGTTGTCCCACCCGCCCTACCTTAATTTTGTGGTTTCTGATGGTTGCAAGGTCCTTTTTTATGTCACGGCAGCTTGGCGGGTAGGAGGTCTTTGGGGGGGTCTGAAACTCTGAGTCAGTTACACAAATGGGTGGCCATCAGCTGGTATGGGTGCTTCCCCCTGTGGGTTTCAGTAATTGTAGGGGGGGGGGTCTGGCCCCTTGGAACTTGGAAGCAGTAACTGTCCTCAAGTCAGTTAGGGTGCGGCTGGGGACATGGAAACTATTGTTAGTAGAGTGCTTTTTTGGGTTGTTGGGCACCCAAAGACTTCTCTGATCCAACAGTCATTAAGATTATTTATTTGTATATTATTACTTTGGTTATTGTTAACGTTGGTTTGGTTTATAAAAGGGCTGCTGTGGCCATATAAATCCATGTCGCACAATCTGTGTGTTTATTGGGGTTTTTAACAGAGGGACGTAATCGACGAATCCATCAGTCAAGTCATTTTCTTATGCAACCTGGACATTTTTCATGCCTAGTTTTTCATATTTTCATAGCTCTATGTCCAGGATTTGTCTCCCCCTCATGGAAACCTGTTGTTAGGTAGCCAGGTCTTCTGTGCATGTGCGTGGTCCCGTTTTTCGTACCATAGGAAAATGGGCACTTGCGCACAGGCGTGCTAATCTGCCTCACATGCGCGCTAATCTGGCACACAGGAAGTGATGCAATACCTCTGGATTGATCCCCCTTTTTAAAGCAAGCCCATCCAGGGCTTAGTTGCTGGATGATCTTTCAGCTGTTCCCTGTGATTCTGTTTGCTCTGCCTGTTTACTGCTCCTGCATCTTGATCAGGTTTGAACCTGACTGCTCCTGATTGCTGCCTGCCTTCTGACCTTGGAATTGTTACTGGACCTTGCCTATGCCTCATCCCTATTACTTCGCTGCCCGACTGGTGTGACCCCTGGCTTGTCTGACCTCCATTCTGCCTACTGCTCTGGTACTGTGCTGTCCGCCTGGTGTGACCTCGGCTCTGCTCTACCGGATCCTGATTTTGGACTTCTGCCTGGCACAGTGTTGCCCTATCCATTGGCACCCATGCTACTTGCTGTTTCTCAGGCTCTGTTCCCATCCTCAGAGTTTGGGGGACACAAGGTGCAAGGGGAGCCTCCACATCCAACCAGTCTCCAGCCAGGTACGTGAAACCCTACTGAACAACTGCTGAGACAATAAGCCATGTAGAGATCGCATTGCATGTTTTCAAACACTCTCAGCCTTATAGATTTCTTTTGACAAATGGTTAGATTTCTATCTTTAGATGGAATACACGTCCAGATATATTTTAGATACACATCTTCTGCACGTCTTCTAATCTCATAGATTAAAGTAAGGACCGCACTATATAGAGGTGCCTTGGCGAGGCGGTGCAGCTTTCATATATTCTGCAGAAGACGTGTATCAAAACCTCTGTTTTTAACCTTAGTGGTAGACAAGTTTTTTTGCATGCTGGCTGGTGAGTGTGCTGGGAAACGTTTTAGAAAACAGCCACAGCCTAAGTGAAAAAGGATGCCCTTTGCCACAATGCTGCAGAGAAGTGTTGGAAATACAAAAGCATATACTCATGTACTGATATGTCTTTTGAGCCATAGATGGCGCTGTAGTGCAATGATAGTCTCTATGTTCATGCTTATCTATGATACAAAGGAATATTTATTTTTCTGTCTGTCTTCTCAGTGGCATATTCATATGATTATAGTAAAACATAATTCAGCATTCCTCAAGATCTTGGTGCTTCATCTAAACACATAACCAACAAGAAGGACCCTCTCTGTGTGGAAGCAGTGGTCTCTCTGCATAGTTCTGATATGCCTAGTGCTGAGTCAGAGCTAGAGTTCACCAATTAGCACAGAGAATGAGCTCTACTGATTGCAGAGATATAGGTCTAACTCAGCAGGGGGCATGTGGGACCTCTTCAGAGAGATCATGCTTCCAAGGGTCCTTCTCTGCAGCATGCTGGCAGCAAACACACTTTTCCACTCAGGCTGATTTGAAGTGAACAGCTTTATGTCTTTGGCTTTAGAGACACTTAATAGCAACCCTGTGGGACCTAAACTTACTATCCTAAATACCTTGTCCTCAACACTGCCCTGTATGTATGTCATGTGATCATATATATTATACAAGACCCCGCACATTTTTAATTTTTTTATCTTGGCAGAGTCTACAGGCCGTTGCCACGCCGTGGATTTTGTGCATTGTGTGTTTCTCATATTCCTGAATGCAAATGTTAAGCCATTCAGTTACAGGACAGTGCCTCTAGAAAGAAGCTCAATGCCTTGTTTCCATGAACAGTGAAGGATTATGGAAATTTCCCCAGTTCTCATAGTCACCGGGAAATTAATATTCACACACAGAATGTTCCTGATCCTCCTTCTCATTCCTGTGTTTTAATTTTGTTATTTCATTTCATGTTCGACTTCATTACCCAGTGTTACGGAAACCGCCGACTCGGTTACTTCGTTTTAAGGGGTTGGAACAGTTTCTGTCATAAAAAAAAAAAATTCTTTAAAAATATATATTTCCAGATAACTAATAAGGAGTCATCAATGCTCGGGAGTTTCAAGAAAGCAGAATAGAGAAAATCATACTTACTGAGCTACAAGACCTATAATCTTCAAATTAGCATTTTGGTTGAACTTGATTGACATGTCTTTTTTTTCAGCCTGACTAATGCATATGTCAAGGCAAAAAAAAAAATACAGTACAACTCTGCAATACATGCATACTTCCCCCATGTTTTATCAGTTTAAAGACCCTTCAAGTAAAAATAAATACCTGGTGATCTAACAGAAATGCAACCAGCTCCCAGTTGTGGGTTAGCAACACACAGATTTTTGTGAACTGCATGGTGTCATGCCTGCCCAATACCTTTTGCTGAGCTACTCAAACCCTCCCACACTGAAATATCTGCAATAGGAAGGCTAATACTTTCCCTAGTCTGAAATAAAAAGAACTAGGAGTGGTCTTTGAGATAACACAGTAAGTGTGCAGCGGACACAGGACAGCTCAAATTTATGACAAGATCAACCAGGTTTTTTTTACACGTATCCTAATATTTTACACACTCTAGCATTGTGTGATCTTTGGCGCAAGTGCAGCTGGGCCAGATCTATATAGCCAGCCACAAATATTAAAAGAGAACTATGGGGTAAGTGTTTTTCCCCATAGTTCACTTAAGAGTCACGGGAGGACATATACTAGCGGCCCCCCATGACCCAAAGCTCAGTATATCGCGAGCTACAGCTTGCGGTATACTGAGACTACCACAGCCAATGTTGTCGAGATCCACTCAGCTGCATGAGTGACAGCTGTCTCTGCCTATCTAGAGGCAGAGCCAGGTGTGCCTGCCCCCTCCCCAGTCCGTTCCTCCACTCAGCGCTGGAGGATCGGAGAGGGGAGGGGGGGAATCCCTGCTGGGAGCAGTGACTGATAGTGACCGCACAGAGGAGATGATTGAGAAGTGAGCGAGCGGCGGTATGCGTTTGATCACTTCCCGATCTATTAAGCCGACGTGTGACAGTTTCATTGTCACACGTCGGCTCGAACTATGAGAATGAGTGATTTTCACTCGCCTCATAGTTCTCCTTTAACATATTTTGCGCATATTTACGCATGTAAATACATCAAGGTCACATGAAAAATAACGTTAAGGCAATCTTTACAAAAATATACTATGGTTTTTGTGGCTCAGCCTGTGATGAACATGGCACCAATCCAAGCCATATAAGGACTGATAACGCTCTTCCGTAATGCTACAATGTAACAAATAATGTCCTCCTCTTCCAGTGAATTACCATGATCAGGTCTTTCCCACTTCTCCACTGCAAACAATGAGTTGCATATTTCAGCTTCATATAGTTTCCCAGTATTTGCATAAAAAATTATACTCCTCTGAAAGAAGTTAACATTTGGTATTCAGGATCCTTGTTGTTGCCTTTGTTCATTAGAAACAATTTTCTGCTTCACTGATCTGAGCGTCTGCATGTGATGAAAATCTCCGATATTCAGGGTATGAAGGATGCCTTTTTGTTTAGGAGACAGTGGTCCAAACTGGCTATACTTTATAGATTATCACTCTCCGTTTTTATATCTTTCTTGAGTATTGTAATAATATTACGAGGCGTTATATTCTGAATCGGAGTAATAAGGGGTTTGCCTGCCGTCTAGGAATTTAAAGGCTGACTCTGATCTTCCAGGAAAATTGACATTGTGAGGCAGTGCAGAAAAATAATGGTATGAAAGCAATAATAAATATAAATATAGCTCTCAGGTCACAGGTGCATGATCAGTAGGTGAAATGACCTGCCCATCAAGTCAGAAACAAGCAGTTATGCAGCCCTTTGAAGTGTTTCCGTGCAGTACTTTCCTTCTAAAACCATACTTTTTTGCGTATCTAACTAAACTGACCCTAGAGCAACATTTTATACATGTAAGCTGCAGAAAAATTTGGTTCGGTTCGGATATTTTGTTATTTCGGGATTCGGATCCTAATTCGGTTTGGGTTTCGGATTCGGACAAAATCCGAATTTTCATTAGTTTTGGAGTTAACAAACGCATATTCATTACGACTACCACAGAAAACCATATACAGATATTAAAACTAAAGCTGAATTTCCTAGACCCAAATGGCATTTGGGATCCAAATTTCAGAATTGCATTGGGGAGCTCCAGAATGCCATTCGGGTCTAGGAGCCTCAGCTTTAGTAATATAGGTATATGGCTCCCAGACCCGAATGGCATTCAGGAGCTCCCGAACGCAATTTGTAAATTCGGATCCCGAATGCCATTCGGGTCGAGGAGCCATATACATATATTACTAAAGCTGAGGCTCCCATACCCGAACAGCATTCGGGAGCTCCTGAATGCAATTCGGAAGTTTGGATTCCGAATGCCATTTGGGTCTGGGATCCTCAGCTTTTCTACTATATGTATATGGCTCCCAGACCCGAATAGCATTCAGGAGCTGCTGCATGCAATTCAGAAATTCGGATCCCGAATGCCATTCGGGTCTGGGAGCCTCAGCTTTAGTAATATATATTTATATGGCTCCCAGACCCGAATGGCATTCGGAATCTGCTCCCAGACCCGAATGACATTCGGAATCTGAATTTCCAAATTGCATTTGGAAGCTCCTGAATGCCATTTACATATATGGGAGCCATATACATATATTACTAAAGCTGAGGCTCCCAGACCCAAAGGCTTTAGGGAGCTCCCGAATGCAATTCAGAAATTCGGATCCTGACATTTGGGTCTAGGAGCCTCAGCTTTAGTATTATATGTATATGGCTCCCATGTTGCCTTAACGAAAATTCATATTCAGACCCACTCGGATGCATTAAACCGAAAAACACATCTGATTAGCCAGAAAAGTCACATGTCCGATTTAGTTTTTTAACAAAATTCGGATGGGATCTGAAATTCGGAAATGTAAATTCGGATTTGGACACATACGTTTGCATTGAGATTCGGAAATTCTGACATGTCTGAGCCCCTGCTAAATTAGCAAATATGCAGCTCAAGGTACATTAGCGTGATTGGTACGTTGCAGATATACTTATAAATGAATAGAAAATGTGATATGAAACCCCCAGAGAAGATCATTTTTTTACATCCCTCTGCTTTGTAAGGCAAGATTATTTTCAGGAATAATCACAAAATGAAACAAATTATAATAATGTCCAGAAAGAAACACCCCCCTTAAACTGGTGGACCTCCAGACACTGGTGGTCAATTGAAAAGGTACTTTCTTACATTGGTGGTCATTGTAGTCATTTATTACATTGGTGGTCATTGTAGTCATTTACTACATTGGTGGTCATTCTAGGCATTCCTTACATTGGAAGTCAATGTAGTTGTCCCTTACAGTGGTGGTAGTGGGAGAAGAACCCCTTAACATTGCTGGTCTGTGGAAAATTTACTTTTTACATTGGCATTCATTGTAGTGGTAACTTATATTGGTGACCAGTGGCAGAAGGATCCTCTTACAATGCTGGTCAGAGTAGTAGCCCTTACACTTGTGGGTATTGGTGGTAGTGGGAGAAAAAACAGTTTACTTTGGTGTTCAGTGGAAAAATGGCTTCTGACATTGATCAGTGTAGTGTTCCCTTAAATTGGTGGCCAGTGGAGGAAGGACCCCTTTACATTTGTGGTTTCTGGGAAGACTGCTCCCCTTAAGGACAGTTAAAAAATTAATTTATGATAGTGGTTACTGAGAGACAGAAAATTATAATTGTTCAGTGAACTCCTAGAATTCCATGGCAGCCCTGACTGCGAAAGGCTGCCCTAGAGCGTGTATGTATGTGTATTGATGACTATGTGAGGGGTCTGCATAACATGATAAAAAATGGTAAGAAACAACATTAACTTGAATAAATAAAGACAAATATCAACATTACTGTGACTATTACTCCTATTATCACTTCTGCTACTATTACTTTTGTTTTTATTAATCTAATAATAGCAAGAAAAAAGAGATCATAAACATTGTTCTACTTATAATTGTAGTTTGATAAATGTTATAATTAGTATAATATTGCAATAATTATAAGTTGATAATTATTTTAATTACGTTACAAAAAAATATTGATAGTGATTGTTTTGAAGTTGTTATTTATTATACAGTTTCTGCAGCTGTTATTGTAAGGATGATGATGATACTAATAATAATAATAATAATAATAATAATAATAATAATAATAATAACTACTACAATAGAAATAATAAGCATCTTTCTACATGCAATTAAAATAATTAATTATTTTAATTTAGTATACATTTTCGTTTTTCTTGTAAGAATAAAAAACAATACAAGTAATAATCAGATTTCTACTTAAAATTATCATTTAAAAATGTTCAATTCTTATTGAATATTGAAATATTTTTAATTATTATCGTAGTGATTATTGTCTAATATTGAATTTGCTTCAAAAGGTTCATCCTTTTTGTTCTGTTGAGGGTGTTGTTTTTTTTCCTATGTATTTACTTATTTATTTTTACAGGGTGTATTCAGAGTACTTTAGTGGTTTTTTTTTTTCATTGTTATAGGTGTATTGTAGCTTTACGTGCTTTTATTCTACTTTTTTCAAGGCAAATGAGGGACAGCACAATAATAAGGTCAGAAGCGTTGAAAGAAGCTTCTGTAACAGTTAGGGGCCATTTAAAGCCCAGTGCAACTTTATTTATTTTATGTATTACAGGTATTTAGACAGCGCCGACAATTTACGCAGCACTTTATATAGTTGCACATTCCCTTCAGTCCCTACCCTCAAGGAACTTACAATCTAAGGTAAACTTTAAAAATTAACAAAACAACTTCAGTTTTGCACTTCCCAATGACTCCAATGCATTTTTTTCAAAAATCTCACAATTTTCAGGGGAATGTAAACTCTCAGTTTCACTCTTTCCTAATTGTTCTACTATTTTTG
>NW_017306498.1:821264-834593 GCF_000935625.1 Nanorana parkeri
GTGCTCCAGACTGATGCAGTAGGGCTGGTTTCTGAGGACAGAAAGGCCATTTCCCATATAGCTCTGCTCTCCATCTCTCTATAGGCCAATAAGCCGGCCCATTCATAAATTATCACAATGAAACCTGGCAGCCCTTACTTGCTCTTTGTGCCATTTAAAAGGCCAAGCACACCTAATGACAGCACCTAACCTCACCTAAAGGGGCCCGTTTTCTCCCCGCCAGATAAATCATAATGCTTTTTCAATTAGTTTGCTCTTTCATTTGCTTCTGTCCGGAATAATTAGAAAAACTATTGACATGCCAGGAGGAGATGCTATGAAGTAGTTGTTCCTCTGATAATTATCTTGCTGTAGCTCACTTTCCTGAGCTCCCACCAGGTCACCAAAGCACAGAGAGGACACGGAGAGAGCATTAATGAGCTCTCATTGTAGATGTTAAAAAGCTTGTATTGATCTGTTTGTCCACGGAGGAGATATTTAAGCCTTTCTGCTAAGGGCAGTAGAGACAGAGATTCGCATCACAAAAGCCTTTTATCCAACCTTCCTCTCCCTGACTTCAGTCCTGCCTCATCTCAGCAGCGCGTCTGCTTCCGGAGGTCAATTCTTTTAAACTTTAAAAACACAGAAACACATACAGTGTAAGGTTTACTGTAGGGAGTTACGTATCCCGGAATACACATCCACTTGTTCCCACCAAGCTTGCCGTTAAAGGTGCTCGAAATGCACTTTTTGCTATTAGACCCCAAGAATGTGGATTGGAAAATTCCAGGACCTGAGCATGTCTCCTCGTCTCCTTGGTGCTCTAAGAACCAATTAGATAATGGAGGGTTTTACTTAATATTTTATTCAAGGTTTGTTAGTATTGCATGAAATCCAAGAAGGTGTAGTCCTTGTCCAAATATAGACTACAAACACTTGAAAAATGTGGTTATGTCAATGAACCATGAAGTCATATGCAGTAATGGATAGACTAGGTAAGGATAAGAACTTCTGTCATTCTTATATTTTTTGTTTTTTGTCCTTGTCACAACAACAATAAGCGAGCGCTACATAAAACAACACTTATGTATGATAAAATGATTATTCAAAACATATTTTTTTTCTATGAAGTAAAGCCAGCCTTAATGGTGTCTATGTACTGTTTGATATAAGGATGCTTGTGTAAGGTCATTGCTCCTCAACAAGTTACAGCTATGCAGCTACGAGAAAAAGAAAAACCTTTGTTACGATGATGCATAGCAAGCTTTCAGTGCTTTGCTTTCTGAAAGCTACTCTATCCCTTAGCAGTATGGACCAGGAGGGGTGGTGGGGAGAAGGTGCGGACTGACAAAATGTATTTTAGGGCCCTTTACACCTTAATGATCAGTTGTGTGTGAAGCTCATTTATTTCCAATGGGCTTCCAATGTACCACAATGAAAAAAAATAAAATGTCCAAACACCATTGTTGTAATGCAGCACCCTACAACACATAACATGAATGTTGATAGCTACTGCACTTGTCTCTGGGGGTACCATGATGAATGAGTGGCACAGCACAAAGTGCCATGCGGTAATGCATGTTGTGGTACCACGCAGAAAAATGCTCATTACCACAACACAATGGTGTGAAGCCTTATCTACTTCTCCTAAGACCTCCTGCTGCTGTCTAGCTCCCTTAACACATCCTCCCATGCTCTGCTCCAGGACTTCTCCAGAGCCTCTCTCATTCCCTGGAACTTCCTACCACAACCTATCCGGCTATCTCCTAATTTGTCTACCTTTAGGTGATCCCTAAAAACTAATTTAATCTGGGAAGCCTATTCTACCCCCACCTAAAAATGTACATCTACCTCTTCAATCAGCTCATGCTTATCCTTCACAGTTATTACCTTCTGTATCACTTGCCTCTTCCTCGGGAGCAGGGCCCTTCTAATCCTTTCCGATGGTACTGTATTGTAATTGTACTGTCTCTGCATTTGTTGTAAAGTGCCATGCAAACTGTTGGCGCTATACAGTCTGGCCCTCTAGCAACAAAAATTATAGCTAATGATAGCTAATATGCCTACAAACGTCAGGTGGTCATAATAAGCTAGCCACTCAGTGTATAAGCCTTATGCACATTAAGGGTTTGGGGGAGCTGTCATTTGTGGGCGGTCACAACACCAACCTGTCCCCACGTGACACTGAAAGGGCCGCAAATGACAGCTTCCGGAACCCTGGACACCACATAAAAAATGGACGGAGAAAGTCTTGTGACATCCGGGGTTCGGGAAGCTGTCATTTGCAGCCAGTTAGTGTCGCGGGCGGGTAGGTGGGCATCGGTTATCGTGATTGACGAGGATCTTTTCCTCATCACCATGGGGACAATGTGTTTTTCTAGGGGGCGGCATGCTTGCCTCCCTCCCCCTTTTCTGCTCTGTCAGGCTGCTGCTCGAATGAAGGGTCTGGTATGGGATTTTAGGGGGACCCCCTTTTTTTTCATTTTGGGGCGTTGGGGTATCCCCTTAAAAACCCTACCAGCCTTGAAGGATCTGGCATGAATTGGGGGGACACACACTTCCTGTGTTCTCTTGTTTGATGACATGAATGCAGCACATGCACATGCTCACCTTTGGAATCTATGGTGCAGCTGCTGAAACTCACCCAATCAGGCCACAACCTCCGGAAAATGTGGTGTCAAGCTGATGTCCTTCTTCCCCAGTGTTTGTGGTGCTGGTCACGAGTGTCATATTGACATATTTCTTCCCTCACAAGTCGAATGAAAGTCTCACTTTCACAGCATAGGAGAGTGCAGTCCTCTATGATGGCCACACTGCATGCGAGGAAAGGGGGACAGCTCACAGGAAGGGGTCTTGTTTTTGTCACAGGCAATAATTTTTTTGTCAACGGAAAATTGTGATACTTCTGAAGCGTGTTTTATGCATGACAGAACGCGCAAAAAAGCAGCAAACATTTGTTATTTAGTGTCACCCTTGAAGTCTATGGGGCCAAGAAGTTTAGAATCTGCCAAAAAGAAGCTCAAGTACTTGCTACACGTGACAGGCATTTTGCTACAGGCGACATGACACTTAGATGTAAACATGACCATTGAAATGAATAGGGGGCTTTTTTTATGTTTTTTTTTTTTTTTAGCAGAAAAGCGCTACAAAATGCTCAGTGTGAATGAGGGCTAAATCCTGTATAATAATAATAATAATTATTATGCCTCTATCAAAGCAAATAAAGTATAGAGAACATTATTAAAAATGCAACAGTTACAGTAGGGTTCTTCTTTAAATTGAAGCATAATATTAATTTCAGCAATGATGAAAACAAGACAAAGATTTTGGGGAATACTTACAACTCTGCAAAGGAATTAAATATAAATTAACTTTTTATCATCGTTGTGTTGACTCCACACTATAATCAATTGAAGAAATTTTGTATGTGTGAAAAAAAATTGTTAAGGAAAAAAAGAGCAGAGATGAATATGTTTACTAGAGTCACACAAGTGGTCCTGTAATGGTACATTTGTGCCTCTCCAAACAATAAAGACAAGTTGAAGAGGCCGAGTAGACAAAATACATATTCATGATGCGTGTCTAGTGTTTCCCCGGAGACAGAAAACTTTGAAGAAACTTGAACCACACCTTTGACCTTCCGAGAGGCCGAAGTTCAGACAAGCTACTTGGAAAAAGCCTTTGTTGGCTTCCTCGATAGTCTGACTGATTTGGGGCGTCTGGTCACGCTGCGACCTTGATGTCTAGGATGGGAAATTTGTAGAACTTTGCTGCATAATGTAGCCCTTTAAAATAAATGGTTATTCTTGAGCATTTAGGGTGGAAACGGAATGATCCATCACTGAGCTGCACAACAAAGACAAGCTGAAGTCTTTAAAGGTAAACATGGTGCCAGAGAACTGCGTCTAATTAGAAGACAAGATATCATTTGAGGAGAAACAGTCAAGACTGGGCTTGTGCACGAAAACCTTATATTCAGTCTTTCAGTTATTATAATTGAGCAATCTTACTTATACAGGATTATTCCCTTATTTAACGTTACTTACACTGAGTTTGGTTCTTCATCTTCAGCTTGAGCGTCAGGGGTCAGCTGTCACCTGAAATTCGACAGTAACTACCCTGTCAACTGTCTACTCTCATACACTTTCTCCCAACTGCTGAGTATTCATGGCACCATTAAACAAGAAAACCCTGCAATTGGTTACATACCTCTGAAACTATATGACTCTTTTGTTTGATGCTCTTATACACTTTTGGCAGTAGGGGCACAGTAGGCTTGATTTACTATGGTGTGGGGAAGGTTCACTTAGCATAGTGAATGTTCAGCTAGATTAGTAATTAAAGTAGTATTAAGGTCTGGGCGTTTTTTTTACCCTAATGCATCTTTGTATTAGGGTAAAAATGGCCCAGGACCTTTTTTCTCCCCCAGTCCCCCACATATTTACCTGTCATCTACACTCGTCCCCGCCGACGATCCTCTGTTCCCCGAACTTCCTGGTTGCGGGGGAGGATACTGATAGCAGAGGAGCCGTAGGCGAAACGTCGCTAAGGAGATGTGTGTTATCTCAGTCAAAAAACAGCATTGACTTTAATATCATGAAGTGCGAGTGACTACTTTCATCTATCTACATTTCACGAAGGCATCCGTTGTCACTATCGCACCCACCTAGTTGGATTTGGTTTTTTTTGTCCGGTCAGGAGTGCGATGGGACAGGAGGATTAAGGAGCCTTAGGCTCCTTCTGCCATCAATCAAAGAGAGAAGGGGCGCGGCCTGCCACAGGGCTGTGTGTGTCTATGGACGCACACAGCCACTGCGGACACGAGCGCGCCCGGGGACTCCATTAGAATGATGATGGCACCCGTATAGGAGGCAGGGGAAGATTGCTGCGGGGACCCACTAGAAAACGAGGAATTAAAAACTTTTGCAGAAAAACAGCAACATCCTCAAGCAAAGGTGGGTCTCCTTAAAGGAAATATTTTTTTTAAAAGGAGGCTTTTATATCCCTTTAAAGTGATCCTGCATTTACTTTAATCATCCAGTCATGTCCAAGGCAATATATTTGCACAGGATTAGATATTCAAAGCATACACAGCATCACTTTTTTTTTACATTCTTTTCTCTTTTAGTAAATCAATCCCACTGTGTTGGCTCAGCCAATTGACTTTAGGGGACCTCTGATGCTTATCTGAGAGTCATGCTCAGATGACAAATAAAGCTAAATAAGTATATGACAGAAGAAAGAACGTTGTGACTGGAGGTCCACAATAACAGCAGGTACATAGACTTATGTCCCAGGATAATGCTACAAAGATTTGGCAAAATTAAGGAAGACAAATCGTAAAAAATAAAAGGTTACTCCTGGATCATATAGATTCTTGGTTGCCAAAATATCTGAGAAATGGGTCTGACCCATTGGACAGATCAATCTGTTACATTTTCCTTTTGTGTTAACTATCCCTTACCAGTTTGTTCAAAGGATACCGAAAGCACAATAGGTGCCACTTGGCAAGGTGTCTCAAGGGGGTGTGAATAAATGTTTGTAATATACTGAAAAATAGCAAAATGTACAAAATATAACTTAGTGGGCCTTTACTATGTGACTCTGAAAAACAGATTGTTGGGCCCAATTGCTGGCAAAGAGCAAAGTAGTTGCTCTTATATGAGGGTATAACTAATAAACATTAAAGAGGGAGCAGTCATGGTTGACCCGCCCTTACATTATGGACCCAGAGTTGTTGCACCCTCTGCATATACTGTAGTTACACCCTATCCATGCTCCCAAAAAAATATTAAAAAACTCTTGTGATCATCTCTAAGGTTTTTTCTCCAGCGCCATCTGAAAACAAAACACACACCAACCGTGGCAACGCAGTGGCCAAATGGTCCATTTTATGCCATATTTAGTGTAACATTGGAACCAATTAATAGATAACAAGCAAGCCAATCGATTTCACGCTAAGCGTGACCACTGCACGCAACTTATTAATAAATGAAGTTCTGTTCTTGCACGCAGCGTTATTAATCCTTGAAGGATGCTACTGTGTGACTGATCGAATTGCGCCTACAGAAGTGAATAGGTTTCGAAGTTTCCAATTAGCAACATCAAAATCTATTGCTTATTAAAGGATCTTCACATCAAACCTGAGAGGTCGCCGCACTAATGCCAATAATTTTTCAACAACAACATTAAGCATCTTGCGCTAGACGTGTTCACTACAAACAAGCAGACGTATAGGCACTGTGTTATATATGAGCTTACTTTAAGGAACCAGAAGAACTTCCCATGGGACTCGCTCGTAGTGGTGACTTTTGTACAAATAGGTAACAACATTCAAAGCATGATACATGTGTATTATTAGGTTCCTGTTCTCATTCTGTCATCAATTAATTTAATCACCAGTTTAAACTCCATTCTGGGTTGCCATATTTACCATCCCAATATTTTTTATGTTGTCACGACCACATTTATGCATCTTGTAAATTCACACATTTATGCAAAATGAAGAAACCCTGCAAAATATTTTAAAAGCCAACCCTGGGCTCCATGCTCCCTAACCTTCCCAAAGGACCAACTTCCACCCTATACAGTATATATATACATTTGGTGACACACATACACACAAACACACACAAAAGGTAGATGTGCATACCACCAGGGTAAGAATACAATTGTATATTAGGGCTCTATCTTCTCTGGGAACAGTATAATTAAAATACTTTGCTTTGTCATGCCTTATGTTTAAGTTCCCCTTTTGTCTTCAGTAGTTGTCGTAGGGGTCAGTGATTGGCATAATAAGTGTAGCCTCCTGGACGGGCCTGGATTTACTCTCTCTGCTGCCCCAATGCCAGGTTCCTCAATGTGCCCCCCTGTATGCAGGCTGCATACAAGTGATCTCGGCGATATCGCCAAGATCACTTGTACAAAACAAGCAGCGGCTTCCACGCTGTATATTTAGCCCTGCTTGCCCAAAGCAAGGCTAAATGTAGAAAACACCTACCCACCCGGCACCCGGAAGCACATGTCCCGGGCGTCGGGAGATAGGAATTCCACACCCCTGCTGCCCCTCTACTCCCTGCTGCCCCAAGGCCGGGCCTCGGTTGGCCTTGTGGGAAATCCGGCCCTGCTCCAGGAGCTCAGGTCCATTTAATGTTTGATTTATAAAAGGGCCAAATGGCTGTACAATCAGGTGGTGTTTTTAGCTGATTAAACAAGACTGTTCTTGGAGACTGAATGGAGCTGAACATAAAATTATGCCCGCTGTTTATCAGCTTCAAAGAGACTTCAGTAGACATTCAATCACTGTCGTGAGAAAGATATGATTGTGTTCTTTGGACCAGTCATGGATTCCTCATGTGTGTGAATGGGAGCAACTAGGATAAAGATGAATAGGTAGAGGCCATCAGATAGGACTTCATCAAGGAACTTTGATCAGAAGACTTCACTGGAACAGCGGACAACACTAAGCCATGACAAAAAGCCATTTTCCTGAGAACACTTAACTGTCACCAAGTCCTGTTCAATACAGAATTTGTAGACCAGCAAAAACCAAATGTGCTAGGGGAAGGGTGTGCATGTACATATTAGCAGCCTAGGAAACAAGGAACAAAAGAAAGCGCCTCCATAGTGTAAAAGTGTGATTTAATAGTAAAAACACAGGGATAACACAGGGATAGAGGACGCTGGTGAATTTCATCACTCCAGACCCTCCCTGCTAGAGGTTCCTACTTCTCATCTTACTCTACTGGTTTTTATTCAACTGAATTGTTGTAAGTACAGCCTTAGAGCTGCGTGTTTTTACTATTAAATCACACTTTTACACTATGGAGGCGCTTTCTTTTGTTCCTTCTTTCCTAGACTGGTGGTCAATCTGACCTGTGGGAGCTGCCTTTCACGTGTTTACTGTATCTAATTGCTGGGCACCTTGCAATTGAAGGCGCCGGTATTTTTTCGTCATATTAGCAGCCTGTATGTATTGTTTTACCTGTAACTAAGAAGTCTGTGTATGTAGCATTTGCTGAAAACTAAAAGTACATTAAATACTACTGGGTCAGTTTATTTGGTTTTAATACAAGAATCAGATAAGCAAATAGCAGCAAAAGTGTGCAAAGCAAAACCCAGGAGCATGTAAAAAAAAAAAAAATAGCCCAGAGTTGGCTGGCAACTCTGTACAACGTGGGTAGCTGTCAAGTCATCTTCGTCCTGTCTCCGGTAAATGTGAACCTGACCAGAGAATTAATACATATGCAATGCATTCTTCTCTAAACTAAGCAGATTTTATCAAGGCTTTAAGTCTTCTCTAGAGACTCCTAAAAGTCCATTACGGGCAAAATGATGAAATATGTGTGCAGAAGTATTAAGGAAAGAAGCGATTGAGACGTAGCAATTGTGTTTAAACTTATGTGATTGTATTACCGGAAATAAAAATCACACTTTCCTGTTAATTTATCATTAATTCTAATGTCACATCAGCGCTATTACACTTAGGAAAGTTCCATGTGTTTTTTTTTTTTTATTATTATGCGGTAATAATATTACTGAATATAGTTATGGCATATAAATTATTTTTAGATCAGTATATATAAATAGTAAAGAAACTCTTGATCCGATCATCTTCTTCTTTAGTGTTGTTTTCATCTGTCCCTCCAGCGCTGGTGCCGGTCTCCGATGCAGCGCTGACTCCTCTGCGCTAGCTGGCACTTCCTGTCCCACGGAGTCTGTGTGGGTGCACGCTTCTCCATAGACTTACCTTGTGCCTCTCCTCGTCTCCCGGCCGAAGATCTGACTACGCATGCGCCCGTCCCAAGATCCTTTGCGGCCGCCTGAGACTCTTCAGATGTTCGGACGGGAGCGCGCAGCGAAGACACAGGTAAGTATTAACCTGTTTGAAAAGTTTTTTTTTTAATGTTTTTGCATATATCTACTGTTTGCTAGCAGTAGATATATGCACAAATCACTGAGGGTTTTATAACCCTTTAACTGAATGACATTTAAGGTGCTAAAGCATTGTACATCATTAACAATTCACATTTTTTAAAGCAGAAATCTGGGCAAATTTCCTATTAACCCTTGCAGTGCTGGGGTAGCTCAAAGTGCTCGTTTTTGCCTAGGTGCAAAAAAAAAAAAAGTTATACTCACCCGAACCGCAGAGCTAGCTGGCTGCTACTCTAGTCCCTGGAGCCTTTCTCTCCCTCCTCTGCAGCAGTCTATGGTCTGTGAGTCACCGCATTCCATACACAGTGTATAAGATGTGAGAACGAGGGACATACCATCACTGCAACAGAGGAAAAGAAAGGCTTCAGGGACCAGAGTAGTAGCCAGCCAGCACTGCAGTGCAGATGAGTAAAACTTTTTTTTTTTAAGCACGTAGGCAAAAATGAGCACTTTACCCTTGCAGTGCTGGAGTAGCCCGACTGCAAGGGTTAATAAAAAAAAATTTGCCTGGAGTTCTGATTTAAATAAAACACTGCTTATACTTTTTTAAAATCCTTTGTTGCATTCCGGTGATGCAGATCTGCTGCAGTCTCTTTGTAGCTACTCCCTGTCTGAAAGCACTCTAGCGATGGCTGCATGGCATGGCATTTCTCACAGCAGGTTTCATGATGGTGACTACAGTTGACTATGGCTATGTAATATGTGGCCCAGCTGTAGTCCCTATTTGAAGCCTGTGACAGTGTGACAACGAAGAAGCATATTTGGGAGAAAGCAGAAGATTTAAAAATATGACAAATTTATTTTTGAAATATCATTAAAAAAGCCTTCAAATTCTCCCAGTATAGGTTTCCTAAAAGTGTAGCTATAATCAAAATGATTGAAGGTGGCACATCCAAAATGTTACAGCTGTCACAGTAATACAAGTGTTCTGTGTCTACAGTGGTCAACTGGGAACAATGTAACTGATTCAAGTGCAGCACAGACAGAGAGCACAGGAAGTTGTCAGCTCAATAGATTTCTGGCAGGTTCAACGGGTAGTTTTTTTTTGCAGTTATCAAACTGATATAAGAAAACACCTTTAAAGGAGAATTATGGGGAAAGTGAAATACACTCATCCCTGTATTTAGAGCCAATATGTGACACTGCAGCTGTCACACGTCAGATCTATTGATCAAGAACTGAGTGATCACATAACGCTGATTGCTCAGTTCCCAACTGTCAGTCACCGCTCCTCACAGGGATTTCCCCATCCCCTATGCATTCCTCCAGCGCTCATTGGAGGGAGAGAAGGAACAGGGGTGGGCACAGCTGGCTCTGCCTCTAGAGAGGCAGAGCCAGCTGTCAATCAGGCAGGAGGGTGGATCCCAACAATATTATTTGGATCTTTCCTGCCCGCTATATGCTGAGGTTTGGGTCACAGGAGGACATAGTAAATGTTCTATTGTGACCCTAAAGACAACTATGGCCAAAAAAAGGTTGGGCCATAGTTCTCTTTTAATGGTATATTTAACAGACCAAAAGGAAGCAAATAAGAGCAGTCTATTGCTAGAGTTTCCATACACATTAAATCGCAGCAGATCAGCAGCCCGGGATTTAGAGAATGGTATTACTGGAGTAGATGGGACGGATTGCTGGATGTTTCATTATCCACTTATCTTGAGTCATAACCTCCCTTTTGTTCTCCTCTATGAATATGCATGGGCCGCGTCAAGCTTTTCTTCACACGGAGAAGACCCGCACCAGACAGCTTGCCCTTTATTTCCTGGGTATCTAAATGCTATCCTAATTATAACTTATTTAGTTCATCATCCTAATTGCTCTCCTTGGCCAGATAATGCGGGTCTTTAAAGGTTAAGGCTACCTAACAATGCTGCGTAAGTAAGCCCGTCCGAGATGACTGTGTAAGGCCAGAGGACAAAGCAATAGGCTCTTCCCTTTCCCAGAACATCAAACAGACCAGGGACACGAGGGGACCCTCCATTAAATGGAATCAAGGAGCCTGAACCAATGATTTCAGTTGTGGCCAGTCTATCTGGGTCCTCTATAGTGTGGGAAAATACGCGGCGAAGGTCTATTACGTACAGATGTCCGACGACAGACCCAGGTGACCGCAAATGTGAAAATGCCACATGTGTGACAAAGGGCTGCGTGCTAATTGGCCAGCTTGGAGAGATTAAAGAAGCCCCGGGGCTATTTCCTAATAAGTCCCACGGACAATGGAGGAAATCACCAGGGGCTTTGTACAGTGTAAAGGGGATCTGCCATAAAACAAAATACCTGTGTGAACAGTGGAAGGTATCACTCCCCAGTGTGCCACTTTTATTTAAAATATCTTCCCTCATCTCCTGAAGCTTTTACATATTCATGAACATCTTTTATTAACATTGTCTCAAACTTAAAATAGATCAGACAAAAAAAAAATACTTGTTTTCCTCTTTTCTTGCATCTCAGTGCTGCTGATCTTCTGTAACCTCTATGCGGCCACCTAATGTCTGCATGCACTCCAGTGATGGCTGCGTGACATTTCTCAGGATGGGTTAACTGATGATAATAACAGTGGATCATGTCTATGTATGTGTATTGAAACAGCCACTTATAGCATCCATCTAAAGTCTTTGGGACAGGGTAACAACTCAAGAGAACAAGTGGGGAGATAGGGACAGAGGGTTGTCACCCTATAAAAGGAAGCAAGGACAGGCAGGATCGCCAGGTATGATTTTAATATGAGCTGCATTTGTTGTTAACATATCAAAGTTTTTATGGTATTTTAGTGACTGGGTTTACATATACTTTACAGTTGAACTCCAGCTATAAAGATTTATGTATACTCACATTGGTGTAGCTTGGCCTAATGTAGTATACATCATTTATACCTGGTAGGACCACCGGGATCCTGTAAAACACTGTAGTAGATGCAGCTATTACAGTGTTTACAGTGATCGTCCGGATCCAGAAACAGTCGCTATACTGACCAACGTCCCCTCTGCTGTGAAAAGACAGCTTGTCGCTTGCTCGAGTCGACACAGTGGCCATTCAGTCAACACTTCAGTCAATTAATACTAGGGGTTCTCTGATTGGACAAGGGGCATGGCTGTGACAGCACTATCCCTTATCCAATCAGAGAACACCTAGTCTCTTTCTATCTCTCTCCCTTTCTTTCTCAGTGGTAATGGTCACCAGAACAGAGAGGGTGAATCTCTCCAGAGGGGGCACACCCAGCAAAAAAAAAAAAAATGTGACAGGGGGTCAAATCCTTTATTCTGTCCCAAACTAAAACATGCAAATGTGCCTTTAAAGACACTTTAAAGCAGAACTCTAAACCTAATATAAAATACAAATGAATAGCCCATTGAAGCAATGTTTGCTGCAATATTACAAACAATCCAGACATTTCCCCAGCAGTACTTTTTTTCTGCCTCTAGATGTCCTCAGTCTAATGCCCAGCATCATTCAAACACACTTTAAGCTCGGGTCACCCTGGACTTACCACAGCCTGTAATTGGATGGTGAAAGGAAAAGAAGCATAGCAAAGATCTCATCTCTTTGTTATTCTGCTTCCTCCTCCTATTAGCATGAACACATGAACTGATTGACTCATTGTGCTGCTTCTTGCTTGCACACTCTAGCTCTGCTGTACAGGCAGTGGTGTATTTTGGTTTTGTGCTGCCCTAGGCAAGACTAAACTCGGGCACCCCCCTCAATCTAAAGAATACATTGCAGTCCCCAGCCTGCTTCTGGGACATCCCGCCATCAGATCACATGCTATGACCAGCCCCAAGCCACCCCGCTGCTTCTCCTCCACCTCCTGTACAAAGCCAGCTGGACCACAACTCACTGGGCCCTCCCCTCCACCAGGCAGCTCTCTAATTAGACAACTGCTCTTAGGGCCTTGCAGCCACCTAATTTGCCTCATTAGGCAGTCGTCGCTGCATGATTCTGTGCCGTCCAGCCTCACCCCACTGGCAAGTCTGGGGTGGTGTTTTCTGCTGCCCCCCCGGAAAGTGCCGCCCTAGGCAAATGCCTAGTTTGCCTTGCAGTAGATACACCCGTGTGTACAGGGACTGCAAGAGGCTAATATTATTAGTATTATCATACAGGATTTATATAGCGCCAACAGTTTGCGCAGCGCTTTACAATATAAGGAAGACATTACAATTACAATACAATTCAAGACAAGATGGTAAGGAGGGCCCCAGGTCAGATTCAGATACATTTAATGATGTATTCATAGTTACAAAGGTGCAATCATTTGTGTTTTTTATATCTGTCTAAAGTTCAGCTATAGGATATACACATAGATGTGTTTGCACTTACAATCATACAATCAGGACCGTTCCTATAATGAGGCAGCCTGAAGCTGCTGCCTCAGGTGGAATCTCTTTGGGTCACATGGGGGGGGGGGGGGCCAGACTGGGC
>NW_017306498.1:834803-836651 GCF_000935625.1 Nanorana parkeri
GGGTCCACTGGGGGGGGGGGTGCCAGACTGAGCAGCATGGCTGCTCTGCTGGACAATGCTTGCAGTGTGGCTGCCACCTCCTTTCCGGTCAGCGCATATCCTGTTCCTAGAAGCAGGCCTGGGAGATGAGTAAGGGCCATACACATTTGCCCACCCAGCTCTTACCAACCTGGGGTGCTCTGGTCGGCGTCCTGGCCAACTCCTGACAACCAGTGACATCGATGGTTGCCAGGAGCTGGGCGGGACGTCATCCAGAGCGGCAAAGTCACCCCGGCACGCCTGGGAAGCGGCATCATTCTCCACCAGCACCCACCCCCCCAACTGTGTGTGCACCACCAGCAATCCCCCCGGACTCAGGTGGCAAATAGGATCGGGATGCCCCTGCATACAAATCATGGACCATCACCAAGTGGATACCTAAGCTCTGTAATTGCTACAGATCAGACAAATTTAAAAGTGACAAACCAGCTATCTATCTTCCTAATTCGATCCACTTTGAAAATTACTTTAACTGTAAATTAAAAGTTCATCAATTATTTTATTTTTTTACGTGGCACATCAGTAAATGTTTCCCTTTCTCCTGTTGGAATACTCTCCCAATCATTTATGTTTAGTATGAACAGTGGCCCTTTAGCACATACATTTTATTATTTACATAACAGAAAAAAAAAATGTGTCACATTTCCCCGATGTTTTATTTTCTTCCAATGCATGCGTTAGCAGGGTAATTGAAAATTATTTCTTCTCATCTAATCATCAAGGGCTCACTGATAATTGCCTTTAATAATTAACAAGCTATGTTCTTTAAGGAAACATTGGAATGTATAAATAAATGGGGGTGCAGCTTTGATGATGTAAAAGTGATAAGTTATTTTGTACCGTTACCATTTTAAAGTTTCGGCGTATAAAGAGAAGCTGCAAATGGAAGCTGCCGACAAACATCAGATCTTGTCCACTGTGCAGTCCAGACCTGGCCACTGAATGGTCTTTCTACAAGCATGCAGTTATGTAAAAAGTAAGTTTACATGTTCGTGCCTATTAGGAGGAAGGGAGAGCACTGTGAATGCCAGCCAGTCTCAAAGGGAAACAGTGAAAATTGTTTAAAATAGTCTATGCTTGGTATGAGGGGTGTCCCAAGCATATTTGCCGCTTGAGGTGGTTTGTGGTCACATTCCGGGGAAGGGAGGGGGGGAGTTGCACTGGTGGTCATGTTTGGGGGGGATCAGTGGACTGGCCAGCATCCCACCCAACTCATGTCACTGGTTGCCAAGTGCTGAACGAAATGCTGGCCAGAGCATCCCAGGTTGCTAAGAGCTGGGAGGGGAGATGTGAATGGTCCTTACACTCCAATGAACTTAACACACCATGATGTACCTTCTCCGTGACAACACTGTCTGCTTCCCTAATCCTTGCCTAGCCTTCTGAACTGTGCACTGTGCAAATCCAAATACTGACTTTCTAAGTCTAAAAGCTAGACATGCCCTTCTGACTCAAGCTGGCAATTGGCAGCTCTGGCATTGAGCATTACATTGTGAATGGCAGGGGGACTGTGTATTTGTGCCATCTCAGATATTAAGTGCCTCCAGCAGTGGATTGAGGAGGCCCCCTCCAACCTGGCCACCTGTTCCCCCAGCTATAACTACTTGTCGGTGATCGCTTCCTCCCCTCTGCCGGTAGGTACCTCGTACTGCCATGTAACTGATGCCGCTGACCAATGAGAGCTCACCATTTGCGAATTAATTTAAAAATCCCTAGCGCTACATGGCAGTACGGGATATGGATAGTACACCTGTAACAGTAAAAGGATAGGAGTGCTCACCGAAAGATAAGTATATGGGGGGGGGGGCA